>NC_060182.1:49263662-49563662 GCF_021184085.1 Oncorhynchus gorbuscha
CCATCTGAATGCCTTCAGCGGAAATAACGGAACCGAGAAAAGTAACGGAGGAGACATGAAAAGAGCACTTCTCAGCCTTTACGTAGAGACAATTCTCTAAAAGGCGCTGTAGAACACGTCGAACGTGCTGAACATGAATCTCGAGTGACGGAGAAAAAATCTGGGACTTTACAGGTCCCAGGATATCGTCAAGATAGACAAAAACAAAAATGTTCAGCATGTCTCTCAGAACATCATTAACTAATGCCTGAAAAACAGCTGGCGCATTGGCGAGACCGAACGGCAGAACCCGGTACTCAAAATGCCCTAACGGAGTGTTAAACGCCGTTTTCCACTCATATCCCCTCTCTGATGCGCACGAGATGGTAAGCGTTACGAAGGTCCAACTTAGTAAAGCACCTGGCTCCCTGCAGAATCTCGAAGGCTGATGACATAATGGGGGAAGCGGATAACGATTCTTAACCGTTATGTCATTCAGCCTCTCACGCAGGGGCGCAGAGTACCGTCCTTCTTCTTAACAAAAAGAACCCCGCCCCGGCCGGAGAAGAAGAAGGCACTATGGTACCGGCGTCAAGAGACACAGACAAATAATCCTGAGAGCCTTACGTTCGGGAGCCGACAGAGAGTATAGTCTACCTCGAGGAGGAGTGGTCCCCGGAAGGAGATCAATACTACAATCATACGACCGGTGAGGAGGAAGGGAGTTGGCTCGGGACCGACTGAAGACCGTGCGCAGATCATGATATTCCTCCGGCACTCCTGTCAAATCGCCAGGTTCCTCCTGAGAAGTAGGGACAGAAGAAAGCGGGAGGGATGGCAGACATTAAACACTTCACATGACAAGAAACGTTCCAGGATAGGATAGAATTACTAGACCAATTAATAGAAGGATTATGACATACTAGCCAGGGATGACCCAAAACAACAGGTGTAAACGGTGAACGGAAAATCAAAAAAGAAATAGTCTCACTGTGGTTACCAGATACTGTGAGGGTTAAAGGTAGTGTCTCAAATTTGATACTGGGAAGATGACTACCATCTAAGGCAAACATGGGCGTAGGCTTGTCTAACGGTCTGAAAGGAATGTTATGTTTCCGAACCCATGCTTCGTCCATGAAACAACCCTCAGCCCCAGAGTCAATCAAGGCACTGCATGTAGCACCCGAACCGGTCCAGCGTAGATGGACCGACATAGTAGTACAAGATCTAGATGAAGAGACCTGAGTAGTAGCGCTCACCAGTAGCCCTCCGCTTACTGATGGGCTCTGGCCTCTTACTGGACATGAATTAACAAAATGTCCAGCAACTCCTCTAATAGAGGCACAGGCGGTTGGTGATCCTCCGTTCCCTCTCCTTAGTCGAGATGCGAATCCCTCCCAGCTGCATGGGCTCAGTCTCAAAGCCAGAGGAGGGAGATGGTTGTGATGCGGAGCAGGGAAACACCGTTGATGCGAGCTCTCTTCCACGAGCCCGGTGACGAAGATCTACCCGTCGTTCTATGCGGATGGCGAGAGCAATCAAAGAGTCCACATCTGAAGGAACCTCCCGGGAGAGAATCTCATCCTTAACCACTGCGTGAGTCCCTCCAGAAAACGAGCGAGCAGCGCCGGCTCGTTCCACTCACTAGAGGCAGCAAGAGTGCGAAACTCAATAGAATAATCCGTTATGGACCGTTCACCTTGGCATAATGAAGCCAGGGCCCTAGAAGCCTCCCTACCAAAAACTGAACGGTTTGTTCCGAATCATCTCCTCTTTAAAGTTCTGGAACTTGTTAGAGCAATCAGCCCTTGCCTCCCAGATAGCTGTGCCCCATTCTCGAGCCCGGCCAGTAAGGAGTGAAATGACGTAAGCAACCCGAGCTCTCTCTCTAGAGTATGTGTTGGGTTGGAGAGAGAACACAATCTCACACTGCGTGAAAGGAGCGGCACTCAGTGGGCTGCCCGGAGTAGCAAGGTGGGTTATTAACCCTAGGTTCTGGAGACTCGGCAGGCCAGGAAGTAACAGGTGGCACGAGACGTAGACTCTGGAACTGTCCAGAGAGGTCGGAAACCTGAGCGGCCAGGTTCTCCACGGCATGGCGAGCAGCAGACAATTCCTGCTCGTGTCTGCCGAGCATGGCTCCTTGGATCTTGACACAGTGTAACGAGCGTCTGAAGTCGCTGGGTCAATTCCTTGGTCGGTTCCTTCTGTCATGCAGGTGATAGAGGACCCAAAAGCGACTTAACAGAAACAGAGTTTATTCAAGTCCAAACAGGGAATAACAGAAATCCTCTAGTCTGTAGAGGGGAATGACAAGAGAAGCGGCCACAGACTGCAGGTCGCTTCAGGTAGGCGCAGGCCGTAGTAGACAGAGACACCTGCTCACACGCAGCATCTGATGAAGGCAAAAAACACGACAGGACAGGGCGAAACACAATCACAGCATGGTGAATACAAAACAAGGAACCGACGGGACAGGAACGGATCACAAAGGAATAAATAGGGACTCTAATCAGGGGAAAGGATCGGGAACAGGTGTGGGAAGACTAAATGATGATTAGGGGAATAGGAACAGCTGGGAGCAGGAACGGAACGATAGAGAGAAGAGAGAGCGAGAGAGTGAGAGAGGGAGGGGGAGAGAGAGGGATAGAAGGAGGGAAAGAACCAAATAAGACCAGCAGAGGGAAACGAATAGCATGGGGAGCACAGGGACAAGACATGATAATAAATGACAAACATGACAGTCTGCGGGCAGCTGAGCTGAAATAGAGGAAAACGTAACTTCAGGAGGGCCTATTATCCTTCCACTCCCTCTCCACCTTCTCTTCATCTGTATCTGCTGCTAAAGGCACTTTCTACCACTCTAACCTCCATCCCTGGGAAACCATTCTCCACTTTCCCATACCTCATTAACCATCCACCACCTCCCTCTCTGTTGACGACTTTGTTAACCACTTTGGAAAAAAGGTTGACGACCTCATTCACTCTGCCTACTGAGCCCACTGATCCAACTCAAACAGAACTACCCTACACCTTGACCTCTTTCTCCCCTCTCTCTCCAGATGAAATCCTGTGACTAGTGATGTTCAGCAGCCCAACAACCTGCCCACTTGACCCCATCCTCCCTTCTCCAGACCATCTCTGGAGACCTCACTTCCCTCATCAACTCATCCTTGACCACTGGCTGCGTCCCCTCTGACTTCAAGATGGCCAGTCGCTCCCCTTGTCAAGAAACTAACACTCTGACATTAAACCACAGACCCATGTCCCTTTCTTTTGTTTCCAAAACACTTTGGCATGTTGTCTCTGACCAACTCTCTCATTATCTCTCTAAGAACGATCTTCTTGACCCTAACCAGTCAGGCTTCAGGGTGGCTCACTCAACTCAGACCGCTCTCTTCTGTGTCACAGATGCTCTGCCAAAGCTGACTCTCTCTCCTCTGTTCTCATCCTCCGACGTCTTTCCGCTGCATTCGACACCGTGAACAATTAGATCCTCCTCTCCACCCTCTCACGCTCTGCACAATCTAGGACTGCACACTACCTGGAAGGTTGCTCCTAACAGGTGGTGTGGAGAGGATCTGTGTCTTCATCATGTGCTCTCACTACTGGTGTCCACTAGGGCTTGGTTCTAGGCCCTTTTCTCTTCACACCAAGTCACTCTGCTCTGTCATATCCTCACATGGTCTCTCGTATCATTACTATTTGGATGACACTCAACTATTCTTCTCCCCCCCCCCTTCTGACACACAAGGTGGCAACATGCAACTCTGCGTGCCTGGCAGACATCTCAGCTTGGATATCGGCCCATCACCTTTGCTAAACCTCGACCAAACAGCTGCTCTCCCTCCCGGGGAAGGCATGTCTGCTCCAAGACCTCTTCATCACGGTTGACAACTCCACAGTGGTCCCCTCCCAGAGTGCAAAGAAACTTGTCGTGACCCTGGACAACACCCTAAACGCTATCCAGGGCGGTACAGCCAACGGGTTTCTCCACGCATCGCGCCGACAGAAACAAACATCTATCTGGTAAGAAGAGTGGAGGGGGCGTATGCCTCATGACTAACGGGACATGGTGTGATGAAGGAAACATACAGGAACTCAAATCCTTCTGTTCACCTGATTTAGAATTCCTCACAATCAAATGTAGACCGCATTATCTTCCAAGAGAATTCTCTTCGATTATAATCACAGCCGTATATATCCCCCCCCAAGCAGACACATCGATGGCTCTGAACGAACTTTATTTAACTCTTTGCAAACTGGAAAACATTTATCCGGAGGCTGCATTCATTGTAGCTGGGGATTTTAACAAAGCCAATCTGAAAACAAGACTCCCTAAATTTTATCAGCATATCGATTGCGCAACCAGGGGTGGTAAAACCTTGGATCATTGTTACTCTAACTTCCGCGATGCATATAAGGCCCTGCCCCGCCCCCCTTTCGGAAAAGCTGACCACGACTCCATTTTGCTGATCCCTGCCTACAGGCAGAAATTAAAACAAGAGGCTCCCACGCTGAGGTCTGTCCAACGCTGGTCAGACCAAGCTGACTCTACACTCCAAGACTGCTTCCAGCACGTGGACTGGGACATGTTTCGTATTGCGTCAGATGGGAATATTGACGAATACGCTGATTCGGTGTGCGAGTTCATTAGAACGTGCGTCGAAGATGTCGTTCCCATAGCAACGATAAAAACATTCCCTAACCAGAAACCGTGGATTGATGGCAGCATTCGCGTGAAACTGAAAGCGCGAACCACTGCTTTTAATCAGGGCAAGGTGTCTGGCAACATGACTGAATACAAACAGTGCAGCTATTCCCTCCGTAAGGCTATCAAACAAGCTAAGCGTCAGTACAGAGACAAAGTGGAATCTCAATTCAATGGCTCAGACACAAGAGGCATGTGGCAGGGTCTACAGTCAATCACGGACTACAAGATGAAATCCAGCCCAGTCACGGACCAGGATGTCTTGCTCCCAGGCAGACTAAATAACTTTTTTGCCCGCTTTGAGGACAATACAGTGCCACTGACACGGCCTGCAACGGAAACATGCGGTCTCTCCTTCACTGCAGCCGAGGTGAGTAAGACATTTAAACGTGTTAACCCTCGCAAGGCTGCAGGCCCAGACGGCATCCCCAGCCGCGCCCTCCGAGCATGCGCAGACCAGCTGGCCGGTGTGTTTACGGACATATTCAATCAATCCCTATACCAGTCTGCTGTTCCCACATGCTTCAAGTGGGCCACCATTGTTCCTGTTCCCAAGAAAGCTAAGGTAACTGAGCTAAACGACTACCGCCCCGTAGCACTCACTTCCGTCATCATGAAGTGCTTTGAGAGACTAGTCAAGGACCATATCACCTCCACCCTACCTGACACCCTAGACCCACTCCAATTTGCTTACCGCCCAAATAGGTCCACAGACGATGCAATCTCAACCACACTGCACACTGCCCTAACCCACCTGGACAAGAGGAATACCTATGTGAGAATGCTGTTCATCGACTACAGCTCGGCATTCAACACCATAGTACCCTCCAAGCTCGTCATCAAGCTCGAGACCCTGGGTCTCGACCCCGCCCTGTGCAACTGGGTACTGGACTTCCTGACGGGCCGCCCCCAGGTGGTGAGGGTAGGCAACAACATCTCCTCCCCGCTGATCCTCAACACGGGGGCCCCACAAGGGTGCGTTCTGAGCCCTCTCCTGTACTCCCTGTTCACCCACGACTGCGTGGCCACGCACGCCTCCAACTCAATCATCAAGTTTGCGGACGACACAACAGTGGTAGGCTTGATTACCAACAACGACGAGACGGCCTACAGGGAGGAAGTGAGGGCCCTTGGAGTGTGGTGTCAGGAAAATAACCTCACACTCAACGTCAACAAAACTAAGGAGATGATTGTGGACTTCAGGAAACAGCAGAGGGAACACCCCCCTATCCACATCGATGGAACAGTAGTGCAGAGGGTAGCTAGTTTTAAGTTCCTCGGCATACACATCACAGACAAACTGAATTGGTCCACTCACACTGACAGCGTCGTGAAGAAGGCGCAGCAGCGCCTATTCAACCTCAGGAGGCTGAAGAAATTCGGCTTGTCACCAAAAGCACTCACAAACTTCTACAGATGCACAATCGAGAGCATCCTGGCGGGCTGTATCACCGCCTGGTACGGCAACTGCTCCGCCCTCAACCGTAAGGCTCTCCAGAGGGTAGTGAGGACTGCACAACGCATCACCGGGGCAAACTACCTGCCCTCCAGGACACCTACACCACCCGTTGTTACAGGAAGGCCATAAAGATCATCAAGGACATCAACCACCCGAACCACTGCCTGTTCACCCCGCTATCATCCAGAAGGCGAGGTCAGTACAGGTGCATCAAAGCTGGGACCGAGAGACTGAAAAACAGCTTCTATCTCAAGGCCATCAGACTGTTAAATAGCCACCACTAACATTGAGTGGCTGCTGCCAACACACTGTCATTGACACTGACCCAACTCCAGCCATTTTAATAATGGGAATTGATGGGAAATGATGTAAATATATCACTAGCCACTTTAAACAATGCTACCTTATATAATGTTACTTACCCTACATTATTCATCTCATATGCATATGTATATACTGTACTCTACAACATCGACTGCATCCTTATGTAACACATGTATCACTAGCCACTTTAACTATGCCACTTTGTTTACTTTGTCTACACACTCATCTCATATGTATATACTGTACTCGATACCATCTACTGTATGCTGCTCTGTACCATCACTCATTCATATATCCTTATGTACATGTTCCTTATCCCCTTACACTGTGTATAAGACAGTAGTTTTGGAATTGTTAGTTAGATTACTTGTTGGTTATCACTGCATTGTCGGAACTAGAAGCACAAGCATTTCGCTACACTCGCATTAACATCTGCTAACCATGTGTATGTGACAAATAAAATTTGTTTTGATTTGATTTGATTTGTTCTCTCAAAACATCAAAGCAGTGACTTGCTCCTGCAGGTTCATGCTCTACAACATCCCTAGAGTACGACTTTTCAATGCTAGCATGACTAGGTTTTCTCAATTTAACTCACCCATTGCATCGTTTGGCCATGTTTTTCACTTTTGGGTCCGTTCCATCAGTCCTAATGTACCAACCCGTTTGGTAAAGAATTATGAAAATCCGATAAGAATCTTGTATGGCAGAAGATGAGTACAAAAATTGATGAAGTAAATCTAAGTATCTGGCAAGTTTTTCCTTATGTCAGTGGCGTATATGTGTTAACTTGTTTGTCATATATGACATGCATGATTTCATTTCCTACATAGATATGGTATGACATATGAGACAAAATACATGAGTCATCTATAAATATTACAGAAAAGGTATACGTTCTGACAATATAACCTATACAAAATAAATGCTTTCCTTTCTAAGTTTCACATTCACATATAAGGGCGCAGTGGTCTAAGGCAGTGCTAGATGTGCCGCTAGAGATCCTGGTTCCTGGACGCGACCAGGAGACCCATGGGGCGGCACACAATTGGCCCAGCGATGTCCGGGTTAGGGGAGGGTTTGGCCGACAGGGACATCCTTGTCCCATCGCGCTCTAGCGACTCCTGTGGCGGACTGGGCGCAATGCATGCCGACACTATACACTATTGCCAGGTGTACGGTGTTTCCTTCGACACATTGGTGCGGCTGGATTCCGGGTTAAGTGGGCATTGTGTCAAGACGCAGTGCAGCTTGTCTGGGTTGTGTTTCAGGGGCCGCACGGCTCTCAACCTTTGCCTCTCCCGAGTCCGTACAGGAGTTGCAGCGATGGGACAAGACTGCTTTCCCTCTTCTTCACCTCCTGCTTTCTCCTTTCTTCTTGCTCATTCTGCTTTTCTCCTCCCTCTCCCTCCTTTTCCCCTTTCTCCTCCTGCTGCTCCACCCTCTCCCGTGTTCTCCCTCCTTTTCCCCTTCTTCCTCCTGCTGCTCCGCCCTCTCCCCTGTCCTCCCTCCTTTTCCCCTTCTTCCTCCTGCTGCTCCGCCCTCTCCCCTGTTCTCCCTCCTTTCCCCATTCCTCCTGCTCCGCCCTCTCCCCTGTTCTCCCTCCTTTTCCCCTTCTTCCTCTTGCTGCTCCGCCCTCTCCCCTGTTCTCCCTCCTTTCCCTCCTTTCCCCCTTCCTGCTGCCCCGCCCTCTCCCCTGTTCTCCCTCCTTTCCCCCTTCCTCCTCCTGCTGCTCCGCCCTCTCCGCTGTTCTCCCTCCTTTCCCCCTTCCTCCTCCTGCTGCTCCGCCCTCTCCCCTGTTCTCCCTCCTTTCCCCCTTCCTGCTGCCCCGCCCTCTCCCCTGTTCTCCCTCCTTCCCCCTTCCTCCTCCTGCTGCTCCGCCCTCTCCCCTGTTCTCCCTCCTTTCCCCCTTCCTCCTCCTGCTGCTCCGCCCTCTCCCCTGTTCTCCCTCCTTTCCCCCTTCCTCCTCCTGCTGCTCCGCCCCTCTCCCCTGTTCTCCCTCCTTTCCCCCTTCCTGCTGCTCCGCCCTCTCCCCTGTTCTCCCTCCTTTCCCCCTTCCTCCTCCTGCTGCTCCGCCCTCTCCCCTGTTCTCCCTCCTTTCACCCTTCCTCCTCCTGCTGCTCCGCCCTCTCCCCTGTTCTCCCTCCTTTCCCCCTTCCTCCTCCTGCTGCTCCGCCCTCTCCCCTGTTCTCCCTCCTTTCCCCCTTCCTGCTGCTCCGCCCTCTCCCCTGTTCTCCCTCCTTTCCCCCTTCCTCCTCCTGCTGCTCCGCCCTCTCCCCTGTTTCCCTCCTTTCCCCCTTCCTGCTGCCCCGCCCTCTCCCCTGTTCTCCCTCCTTTCCCCCTTCCTCCTCCTGCTGCTCCGCCCTCTCCCCTGTTCTCCCTCCTTTTCCCCTTCCTCCTCCTGCTGCTCCGCCCTCTCCCCTGTTCTCCCTCCTTTTCCCCTTCCTCCTCCTGCTGCTCCGCCCTCTCCCCTGTTCTCCCTCCTTTCCCCCTTCCTCCTCCTGCTGCTCCGCCCTCTCCCCTTTTCTAACCCCTTTTCCCCTTCCTCCTCCTGCTGCTCCGCCCTCTCCCCTTTTCTACCCCCTTTTCCACTTCCTCCTCCTGCTGCTCCGCCCTCTCCCCTGTTCTCCCTCCTTTTCCCCTTCCTCCTCCTGCTGCTCCGCCCTCTCCCCTGTTCTCCCTCCTTTCCCCTTCCTCCTCCTGCTGCTCCGCCCTCTCCCCTGTTCTCCCTCCTTTCCCCCTTCCTCCTGCTCCACCCTCTCCCCTGTTCTCCCTCCTTTTCCCCTTCCTCCTCCTGCTGCTCCGCCCTGTCCCCTGTTCTCCCTCCTTCGGCATTCCAGCTCCTGCTCGTCCTCACGGCAGACTTTGCTTATTTTTTTCAATAAGGGTGACATTTTGTGCGTCAATGTCAGACAGTGCAGGTGCTTTGAAATGTGTATGTCCCATGTATATGAGACCTTGTAAGCTAAGCTTTCTATGTCTTGTATTTTTTTATACGAAACATTTCGGGTCTGTCTAAATGTTACCCACCCATACAAGTCAGATATTACAAGAATATTTTATGAAACTGCTGCCACATATATTAATTACAAGTTCCAGGTAGAACATATAGAATCATCTAACAGAATTCTTATCTTTTCCATATGGGAATCCCCGCCCACCTGGTGTGCTGGGGGAGCTAAATCTGGTATGCTGGGTGAGCTAAATCTGATGTGCTGGGGAGCTAAATCTGGTGTGCTGGGGGAGCTAAATCTGGTGTGCTGGTTGAGCTAAATCTGGTGTGCTGGGGGAGCTAAATCTGGTGTGCTGGGGGAGCTAAATCTGGTGTGCTGGGTGAGATACATCTGGTGTGCTGGGTGAGCTAAATCTGGTGTGCTGGGGGAGCTAAATCTGGTGTGCTGGGGGAGCTAAATCTGGTGTGCTGGGGGAGCTAAATCTGGTGTGCTGGGTGAGCTAAATCTGGTGTGCTGGGTGAGCTACATCTGGTGTGCTGGGTGAGCTACATCTGGTGTGCTGGGGGAGCTAAATCTTGTGTGCTGGGGGAGCTAAATCTGGTGTGCTGGGGGAGCTAAATCTGGTGTGCTGGGGGAGCTAAATCTGGTGTGCTGGGTGAGCTAAATCTGGTGTGCTGGGTGAGCTACATCTGGTGTGCTGGGTGAGCTACATCTGGTGTGCTGGGTGAGCTACATCTGGTGTGCTGGGGGAGCTAAATCTGGTGTGCTGGGGGAGCTAAATCTAGTGTGCTGGGGGAGCTAAATCTGGTGTGCTGGGTGAGCTAAATCTGGTGTGCTGGGGGAGCTAAACAGAGAATACACATTGGCAGAAACACTGTGACTGACCCAAAAATAAAGAAAGCCTTGCTATTCAGAAAGTTCGCCGTAGGCAGACCTGGCTCTCGAGCGGACCAGCTATGTGCTCACTGCGCACAAAAGGAGGTGGAAACTGAACTGCACTTCTTAACCTCCTGCCAAATGTATGACCATATTAGAGACACATATTTCCCTCAGATTACACAGATCCACAAAGAATTTGAAAACAAATCCAATTTTCATAAACTCCCATATCTATTGGGTGAAATACCACAGTGTGCAATCACAGGAGCAAGGTGTGACCTGTTGCCACAAGAAAAGGGCAACCAGTGAAGAACAAACACCATTGTAAATACATATTTACTTAATTTTTACTTTTTTACTTGAACTATTTGCACAGCGTTACAACACTGTATATAGACATAAAAACATTTGAAATGTCTTTATTCTTTTGGATCTGTGTGTAATATTTACTGTTCATTTTACATGCCAATAAAGCCCCTTGAATGAATTGAATGAGTAGGTCTGAGGCTCTAGGAGAATCTCAATTGAATACTCCTCACGTCCTCTCTCATCGCCTCCTTCTCAAAGCCATTGGAGGAGAAGGTCACAGGGGTGGGACCTCTGGCTTTGTCATCCAATGGGTTTTGAGAAGGAATCTTAAGAGAGCTTACACGAGAAATTCTCCCTCTGAGTGGATTTTATCAATTGGGTTTTTGTGTCACCTCTAATCTAAATGTCCATATTTTATCATGGCAAGAAACGGCACCATGTTCAAAGGACCATTTAACAATCCATATTTCAATTTCTTACCAAGTTCAGTGCACACGTATATATACAATAAGACACAGTATTGGTCTTTGCCTATCAGTTCATAGTATATTAGCTCAAGAGTACTGCCTTGCAACATGAAGACTTCAAGGAATTTCCATGCATTCCCTAAACAGCAACCGTTCTTGTTACTCGTCCAGGTATGAATGGATGCCTTCCGACTGCGGCAGCGCACGCTATTTATATGATGCAATTAGCATACAACCATGTAAATCTACAATGGCTGCTGTGCTGTTGTATAGGTAGCATTAAACTGGCTTTGTCTCACTTCCTATCAAATTACATCACATATTTTTACTCCCATTCTAGAGTTCCCAGGGGAACCATAAGAAATGCAATGTGTAGAGAGCTAAGCTTACACGGATACTGTTGGCTAGGGCCAGTGAAACGCTGTGGGGTGAGAGGGATGCGAGGGATAATGGATCTGTAGCCAGGTGAAAATGAGAAATCCAAGATGGCTCCCATCCTCTAATTAGGACCTGAAAGAGACGGGTTTCAGGCAGTGTGTGTGCACTGTCCACAACCTGTCTGCAATGAGCTGGGTTTCAGTCACTTAAAACTGGCTCTCCAAATCTCATTTGATTCGTCACATGCGCCGAGTACAACAGTTGTAGACCTTACTGTGTAATGCTTACTTACTAGCCCTTAACTAACAATGCAGTTCAAGAAATGGAGTTAAGAAAAGATTTACAAAATAAACTGAAGTCAAAAATAAAAAGCAACACAATAATGAAGCTATATTCAGGGGGTTCAGGTTAGTTGAAAGTAGGGGTAAAGTGACTGCATAGATCATAAACAGCAAGTAGCAGCAGTGTAAAAACAAAGGGGGGGGGGTGTCAATGTAAATAGTCTGGGTGGCCATTTGTTTAATTGTTCAGCAGTCTTATTGCTTGGGGGGTAGAATCTGTTAAGGAGCCTTTTGTACCTGGACTTGGCTCTCCGGTATCGCTTGCCGTGCGGTAGCCGAGAGAACAGTCTATGACTTGGGTGATTGGAGTCTTTGACAATTTTTTGGCCTTCCTCTGACCCCGCCTGGTATATAGATCCTGGATGGCAGGAAGCTTGGCCCCAGTGATGTACTGGGCCATACGCATTACCCTCTGTAGCGCCTTACGGTCGAATGCAGAGTAGTTGCCATACCAGGCGGTGATGCAACCGGTCAGGATGCTCTCAATGGTGCAGCTGTAGAACTTTTTGAGGATCTGGGGACCCATGCCAAATCTTTTCAATCTCCCAATGGGGAAAAGGTTTTGTCGTGCCCTCTTCACGACTGTCTTGGTGTGCTTGAACCATGATAGTTTGTTGGTGATGTGGATGCCAAAGATCTTGAAACTCTCGACCCGCTCCACTACAGGCCCGCCTTTTCCCGTAGTCCACGATCAGCTCCTTTGTCTTGTTTACATTAAGGGAGAGATTGTTGTCCTGGCACCAGACGGTCAGGTCTCTGACCTCTCCCCTATAGGCGGTCTTATCGTTGTTGGTGATCAGGCCTACCACTGTTGTGTCATCAGCAAACTAAATGATGGTGTTGGAGTTGTGCTTGGCTACGCATTCGAAGGCTGAACAGGGAGTACAGGAGGAGACTCACCCCTGAAGGAACCCTGTGTTGAGGATCAGCGTGGCAGATGTGTTGTTACCTACCCTCACCACCTGGGGGTGGCCCGTCAGGAAGTCCAGGATCCAGTTGCAGAGGTGTTTAGTCCCAGGGTCCTTAGCTTAGTGTGGGTACTATGGTGTTGAATGCGGAGCTGTAGTCAATGAACAGCATTCTCACATAGGTGTTATTTTTGTCCAGGTAGAAAAGGGCTGTGTGGAGTGCGATTGCATCATCTGTGGATCTGTTGGGGTGGTATTCAAATTGGAGTGGGTCTGGTGTTGATGTGAGCCATGACCAGCCTTTCGAAGCACTTCATGGCTACCGAGGGTGGTAGTCATTTAGGCAGGTTACCTTCACTTCTTGGGCCCAGAGTCAGCTGATAAGGTCTAGACCTGGGTTCAATTTTTATTAGAAATTGCTTTAGCTTGGCTGGAATGCCAGATGGGTGAGGTTTGCAGTTTTGTGACTACTCTATTTGATACCTTGCAAGCTCAACAAAGCAACAGATAATGTATTTGTTTTTTTTTTAAATGGTATTCGATGCCAGCTCTTCACAGTGTATGTTTCAGCCATACTATGTAAGCATTATAAAGGGTCCATAATCAGGTGCTTCACCTTTGTGAGCTACATCATTGGAGAAACTACAAAGGATGGGAAAAGTGTCAGTTCCTTGGAGGCTAATGGGAAGACTGTAGTAGTGGAGTTGGGCAGGGACAGTGTTTAAAGTGTGGGCCCCATTGTGACGGGCTCTTGTGCGTTTGGTCCTCTGCAGGTGGATGAGGAGGTGGCGCGCCTGGCGTCCATGCCAGGATGGCGAAGGGACATCATCAAGAAAAAGCTTGATGAAGAGAAGTGAGTGAGAGGCGGTGCTACCCATCCCATTAATCCAATCAGGAGCTTACACTGTTACTCCATTATCTCTTCAATGGTCTCTGATTTGCCCTCCCTTCTGTCAATTTCTCCGGTTGTTTGTCTGTTTGCCTTGGTTAATGTTTTTTTTTTATCTTCTCTTTTCCCCCCTCAAGTTGTGTTGGGTGGGTTGATAAAAAAAGTCATGTAGATCCTGAAATATTTACAGCATATAGCTAGCTACCTACTGTATAACCACCATACACATTATTTCCTGTAGTCGTTAAGTAACGTTTAGAATGCCATGTATTAATACTGTATTTCCTTAAATCCCTTTTTGTGCCTAACTTCTCCGGGTCGGACAGGGGGCAAAAAAGGTAAGAAAACATTCTATAAAATGTTCATTTATAATATGCCACAAACTATTATCATGATCTTGGTTTCCATCCAATTTGCAACAGATTTTAAATGCAAATATTCTAAAATCCACATAAAAACAATATGTGCATTTTCCCACAACCTACAAAAGGTTGTGTGTATTGCGGCAAAAAAACAAATTTGGCAGTTAAATTCCAACGTACCGAATAACAATGTGTTAAATAGAGAATGTGCACTGTATTTTTGGATCAAAATTCAAAATACATTTAATCTTGATGTTCTGATGCCGTTTGGGCAATTTATAGTATTGCTTTTTTGTGGAGTAATGCAGCTGTTTTTCTGTGTGACTTGTTTTATTTGTGCTTCCCAGACTGTGTTTATACATACATACATACATACATACATACATACATACATACATACATACATACATACATACATACATACATACATACATACATACATACATACATACATACACGCACGCACGCACGCACGCACGCACGCACGCACGCACGCACGCACGCACGCACACACACACACACACACACACACACACACACACACACACACAGTGGGGAGAACAAGTATTTGATACACAGCCGATTTTGCAGGTTTTCCTACTTACAAAGCATGTAGAGGTCTGTAATTTTTTATCATAGGTACACTTCAACTGTGAGAGACGGAATCTAAAACAAAAATCCAGAAAATCACATTGTATGATTTGTAAGTAATTAATTAGCATTTTATTGCATATGACATAAGTATTTGATACATCAGAAAAGCAGAACTTAATATTTGGTACAGAAACCTTTGTTTGTAATTACAGAGATCATACGTTTCCTGTAGTTCTTGACCAGGTTTGCACACACTGCAGCAGGGAATAAATAGGAAAACCTGCAAAATCGGCAGTGTATCAAATACTGTACTTGTTCTCCCCACTGTATATATATATACAGTGGGGCAAAAAAAAGTATTTAGTCAGCCACCAATTGTGCAAGTTCTCCCACTTAAAAATATGAGAGAGGCCTGTAATTTTCATCATAGGTACACTTCAACTATGACAGACAAAGTGAGAAAAAAAATCCAGTCAAAAGTTTGGACACACTCATTCAATGGTTTGTCTTTATTTTTACTATTTTCTACATCAAAACTATGAAACATATAGAATCATGAAGTGACCAAAAAAAGTATGAAACAAATCTAAATATATTTTAGATTCTTTAAAGTAGCCACCCTTTGCCTTGATAACAGCTTTGCTCACTCTTGGCATTCTCTCAACCAGCTTCATGAGGTAGTCACCTGGAATGCATTTCAATTAACAGGTGTGCCTTGTTAAGTTAATTTGTGGAATTTATTTCCTTCTTAATGCGTTTGAACCCATCAGTTGTGTTGTGACAAGGTTGGGGGGGGGGCATACAGAAGATGGCCTTATTTGGTAAAAGATCAAGTCCATATTATGGTAAGAACAGGTCAAATAAGAGAAATGACAGTCCATCATTAATTTAAGACATGAAGGTCAGTAAATATGGAACATTTCAAGAACTTAGAAAGTTTCTTCAATTGCAGTCACTTAAACCATCAAGTACTATGATGAACCTGGCTTTCATGAGGACCGCCACAGGAAAGGAAGACCCAGAATTACCTCTGCTGCAGAGGATAAGGTCACAGAGTTCGAGTAACAGACATGTCATTCCCACCGTGAAGCATGGAGGAGGTTGTGTGTTGGTGTGGGGATGCTTTGCTGGTGACACTGTCAGTGATTTATTTCAAAATCAAGCTACACTTAACCAGCATGGCTACCACAGCATTCTACAAAGATACGTCATCGCATCTGGGGTTAGTGGGACTATCATTTGTTTTCAACAGGACACTGACCCAACACACCTCCAGGCTGTGTAAGGGCTATTTTACCAAGAAGGAGAGCGATGGAGTGCTGTATCAGATGACCTGGCCTCCACAATCACCCAACCTCAACCCAATTGAGATGGTTTGGGATGAGTTGGACCACAGAGTGAAGGAAAAGCAGCCAACAAGTGCTCAGCATATGTGGGAACTCCTTCAAGACTGTTGGAAAAGCATTCTAGCTGAAGCTGGTTGAGAGAATGCCAAGAGTGTGCCAAGCTGTCATAAATATTTTGATTTGTTAAACACTTTTTGGGTTACTACATGATTCCATGTGTTATTTCATAATTTTGACATCTTCACTGTTATTCTACAATGTAAAAATAGTAAAAATAACATCCCTGGAATGAGTAGCTGTGTACATTTTTTAGTGTGTGTGTGTGTGTGTGTGTGTGTGTGTGTGTGTGTGTGTGTGTGTGTGTGTGTGTGTGTGTGTGTGTGTGTGTGTGTGTGTGTGTGTGTGTGTGTGTGTGTGTGTGTGTGTGTGTGTGTGTGTGTGCGTGCGTGCGTGCGTGCGTGCGTGCGTGTATGTATGTATGTATGTATGTATGTATGTATGTATGTATGTACATACATACACGCGCGCGCGTGCATTCAGAAAGTATTCAGACCCCTTGACTTTTTTAAAACATTACTGTAACGGTTCTCTTTCGGTGAAGTAGAGTCAGACCAAAATGTGGCGTGGCTATTGCAATCCATGTTTAATGAAACAAAGTAAACACGAATCAAATACAAAAACAATAAATGTACCACAAAAACCAAAACAGCCTAATACTGGTGCAAAGTAACACAGAGACAGTAACAAGGACAATCACCCACAAAACCCAACACCAAACAGGCTACCTAAATATGGTTCCCAATCAGAGACAATGACGAACACCTGCCTCTGATTGAGAACCATATCAGGCCAAACATAGAACTAGACAAACTAGACATGTAACATAGAATGCCCACTCAGCTCACACCCTGACCAACCAAAACATAGAAACATACAAAGCAAACTATGGTCAGGGTGTGACAATTACAGCCTTATTCTAAAATTGATTCAATTGTTTGATTCTCTCATCAATCTCTGCACAATACCACATAATGACAGACATTTTCTTTTAAATCAGACACATTTCTACTGAAATATCACATTTAAATAATTATTCAGACCCTTTACTCAGTACTTTGTTGAAGCACGTTTGGCAGCGATTACAGCCTCGAATCTTCTTGGGTGTGACGCTACAAGCTTGGCACACCTGTATTTGGGGAGTTTCTCTCATTCTTCTCTGCAGATCCTCTCAAGCTCCGTCAGGTTGGATGGGGAGTGTCGCTGCACAGCTATTTCCAGGTCTTTCCAGAGATGTTAGATTGGGTTCAAATCCGGGCACTGGCTGGGCCACTCAAGCACATTCAGAGACTTGTCCAGAAGACACTCCTGCATTGTCTTGACTATGTGCTTAGGGTCATTGTCCTGTTGGAAGATCAATCTTCACCCCAGTCTGAAGTCCTGTGCGCTTTGGAGCTGGTTTTCATCAAGGATATCTCTGTACTTTGCTCAGTTCATATTTCCCTTGATTCTGACTAGTCTCCCAGTCCCAGCCACTGAAAAACACCCCCACAGCATGTTGCTGCCACCACCATACTTCACCGTAGGGGTGGTGTCAGGTTTCCTCCAGATGTGACACTTTGCATTCAGGCCAAAGAGTTCAATCTTGGTTTCATCAGACCAAACTTAAAGCGGGCCGTCGTGCCTTTTACTGAGTGGCTTCCGTCTGTTCACTCTACTATAAAGGCCTGATTTGGTGGATTGCTGCAGAGATGGTTGTCCTTCTGGAAGGTTCTCTCATCTCCACAGAAGAACTCTGGAGCTCTGTCAGTGACCATCAGGTTCTTGGTCACCTCCCTGACCAAGTCCCTTCTCCCCCGATTGCTCAGTTTGGCCGAGCTGTCAACTCTAGGAAGAGTCTTGGTGGTTCCAAACTTCTTCCATTTAAGAATGATGGAGGCCACTGTGTTGTTGGGGACCTGCAATGCTGCAAAAATATTTTGGTACCATTCCACACATCTGTGACTCGACACAATCCTGTTTCGGAACTCTTCCCGACAATTCCTTCAACCTCGTGGCTTGGTTTTTCCTCTGACATGCACTGTTAACTGTGGGACCTTTTTATATAGACAGGTGTGTGCCTTTCCAAATCATGTACAATTAATTGAATTTACCACAGGTGAATGCCAATCAAGTTGTAGAAACATCTCAAGGATGATCAATGGAAACAGGATGCACCTGAGATAAATGTCAAGTCTCAGAGCAAAGGGTCTGAATACTTATGTTTATTTAATAATTTTTATTTTATTTTAAATAAATTAGCAAAAATGTCGATACCTGTTTTTGCTTTGTCATTATGCGGTATTGTGTGTAGATTGCTGAATTTTAACGAGGCTGTAAGGCTTATTAAATAAGGCTGTAACGGGGGGAAACGTGAAGATCTGAATACTTTCCAAAGGCACTGTGTATGTGGGTGTATGTTGTATTATACAGAGCGCATTTGGAAAGGAGACCTAGGTTTCACTGTCTTCCCTGGCAAAATAAAGGTTCAATAATACAATACAAATTATTAAATCCGTAGCCCAATAAACAGCTTTCCCGAGTCGTAGTGGGAGCACCACACAACATATCATTGCGTGACTCCATGTTTACTTCGATATGATGGTTATTATATCAATATTTGCGCATTTACGCCACCATTTCTCGCATAATACATTTTACCGAGATAAAAAGATCCCACATTGTCTAGCGTGTTTTGCTTTGTCAACATTTGGAAAGTTTACCAAAAAATGAGCTGTTTTCCATTATCCCTGTTGTGACATTCTTTATCCGACACGTACTTTACTCACATAAAAAGGTTGCATGGGAATCCTGGTTAGTAGTGATGCCATATAGCATGCAGATTTTTGGTTTCACATGGACTGAAAAGATCAAGGTTTCCAACTACTGGTCAGTAATATTAGAATAACACCCATCATTTCATACATCCCCCTGCAGAGTTATAATGAAGCAGTCAAACTCTCATATAATAAATATTCGTAAGACATCATATAAAATGGATCAACTAGAGGCAAGCATGGCATTATATTGACGTATCAGCCCTCAAATGTTGCTGCCTTTTTGATACAATAGGACTCGGTCATTAACAATCAGCAATCAGCGTTAGGTGACTAACTCATTGATCCTGCTCATTGTAATACGACACGTTTAAAAGTTAGTTAAATCCTCCATAAGGCAGAAGTCTCTTTACCTGGTATGTATTTAGAAATGACACCGTAATGTATGTTTACCAGGTGGTAACCAGTTATAGGAGGTACCAAAAGTATTCATTGTTACCAGACCAGGGTCAAATACTTGAGCTTTGGTTTGCCCGGTACAATGGAACCAATAGAATTGTCCCAAAAGTTTAAACTCCCAGCTAATTTAAGCCCATCTCAAATATTTACATTTGACTGTGGTGACCTAGCCTAAAATCCAGAATATGTTTTGTGCTTACATTCCACTCATTGTACTCCGTGTCATGACAGACAAGGAGAGGTGAGCTAAACAGATTGGGTCCCAGGGTAATAGTGACCTTTTTATTTACTCAACAGGGTCAAACCGAGCAGGCTATACTGGTAACGCATGCACCATAGTTACCATGTAAAAATAACATATCAGAGACAGCACAGTAGAGTTCGGGTTGGCCCAGAATCAGGCAATTGTTTCTTAATACAAGCTGAAACAGTCACACATTGAATCACACTGACACCTTGTATTCACCTTCCCTCTTATTGGTGCACTCAGAAAAGAAGAGGAGCTTGCAAACAAGGCAAAGGAGAGCGGGGAGAAGAAAGAGCAGGAGCGACTACGGACCATGGGTTACAACGAGAGCAAGTTGGCACCATGGCAACGGCAGATCATCCTGAAGAAAGGAGACATAGCGAAACAGTAGATAGGGCCTCCCCATCCAACCCTCTTCCCCTTCAATGTCAACCAACCAACCCCCAACCACTACCAAAATCCCCTCCCATACCCAACCCTCATCGCACCCCACCCCAACCAGGTTTCCACTAGATAACACAGCCACAAAGTCAGATTCCAGAGCCACAATGGCAAAGTTAGCTACAAAAATGTGCATTTTGGCATTCATTTAAGGTTATTGGGGTTAGGTTGAAAATAAACGTGAAATTATAGAAATAGGCAGAGTTTAGCCATAATTATGACTTTGTGGCTGTGTTAACTAGTGACGACCCACCAAACAGGACCATGCCACCTCCCAACATGCTTTGCAGCTCTGCCATCCTGAAATGGTGTGGCCGCACCAAGGTCCCGTGGACAAAAACTGTACGTGTCGCAACGTTAGCGGTGTCTGATTCAAAGGACAACATGAGCACATTGAATAGATGATCCTATCCCTTTTTTTCCTGTCAAAACATTTGGCTAAATTACTGTACGTATCGCAACTGTATGAGACCCTTAGACTTGAATCATATACACTAGCTTTACTTTACATTATTTAACATGACTCTGTAGGAATTTCTCACACAATTCCACACACTTGAACAACCTTTGTCAATGTTGATCTGTTGGTCTGTCTTGTTGGCCATTGTGGGAAAAGTTGTCATTGCTATATGTTGAGCAGTTTGTCATAAATAGAAAAACTGTCCACGATCTGTTTTCTCTGCATTTGATTCACCCACACTTACATTGATAATTGAGCTCTAAAACTAGACTGTTGTATTCTACTGTAGGTTTGCTTTTAGGATGGAAAATATCATGGTTAACATAATAAGCAATGGCATTTTGATACTGTATATATCATCTCCATGTATTGCACAAAGACCTATATTCTACTTAATGATGTTATTTTTCATTGAGCCCATCTGAACTTCCAGAGATATTGTTGAAACAGGAAATGGATAAAGTCCCTCTTGTATCTGTTATTTTGTACATTAATATCATATGGGTAACTGCAAACATAAGTAATTTAAAATGGGTTTATTAATATTGTTAGTTGTGGATAACGTAATTTAAGTTTTAAAAAATAACACTGAACAAAAATATAAAAGCAACATGTAATGATTTCAATGATGTTACTGAGTTACAGTTCATATCAGGAAATCAGTCAATTGAAATGAATTCATTAGGCCCTAATCTTTGGATATCACATGACCGAGAATACAGACTGGTCACAGATACCTTTTTAAAAAAGTAGTGGATTAGAAAAGCTGTCCGTATCTCCTTTACGATGTTGATTGTGGCCTGTGGAATGCCCCACTCCTCTTCAATGGTTCCACTCCTCTTCAAGTTACTGGATATTGGCGGAAACAAACCGCTGTACACGCCAATCCAGAGCATCCCAAACATGCTCATTGAGGTGACATGTCTGAGTATGCAGGCCATGGAACTGGGACATTTTCAACTTCCAGGAATTGTGTATAGATCCTTGTGACATGTGGCCGTGCATTATCATGCTGAAACATGAAGTGATGGAGGAGGATAAATGGCACGACAATGAGCCTCAGGATCTCGTCACGGTATCTATAATAAATATAATAATAAATATAATAATAATATATGCCATTTAGCAGACGCTTTTATCCAAAGCGACTTACAGTCATGTGTGCATACATTCTACGTATGGGTGGTCCCGGGGATCGAACCCACTACACTTGCGTTACAAGCGCCATGCTCTACCAACTGAGCTACAGAAGGACCACCAAAATGCAATTGTGTTCGTTGTCCATAGCTTATGCCTGCCTATACCATAACCCCACCGCCACCATGGGGCACACTGTTCACAACGTTGACATCAGCAAACCGTTCACCCACACGAAGCCATGCATGCTGTCTGCCATCTGCCCGGTACAGTTGAAACCGGGATGCATCCAGGCCATCGAAGGTGAGCATTTGCCCACTGAAGTCAGTTACAAAGTCGAACTGCAATCAGGTCAAGACCCTGGTGTGGACGACGAGCAGGCAGATGAGTTTCCCCAAAAAGGTTTCTGACAGTTTGTGTAGAAATTCTTTGATCTTGCAGGTAAAGAAGCCAGATGTGCAGGTCCTGGGCTGGCATGGTTACACGTGGTTGTGAGGTCGGTTGGATGTACTGCCAAATTCTCTAAAACGACATTGGAGGAGGCTTACGGTAGAGAATTTAATGTATCTGGCTACAGCTATGGACATTCCTGCAGTCAGCATGCTAATTGCACACTCCCTCAACTTGAGACATCTGTGGCATTGTGTGAGAAAACAGCACATTTTAGATTGGCCTTTTATTGTCCCCAGCACAAGGTGCACCTGTGTAATGATCGTGCTTTTTAATCAGCTTCTTGATATGCCACACCTGTCAGGTGGATGGATAGTCTTGGCAAGGGGGAAATGCTCACTAACAGGGATGTAAATATTTTTTACAATTTTTTTTATTGAACCTTTATTTAACTAGGAAAGCTAGTTAACTTTGTAAACACGTGTGCACAACATTTAAGAGAAACAAACTTTTTGTGCGTATGGAAAATGTCTGGGATGTTTTATTTCAGCTCATGAAACATGGGACTAACACTACATGTTGCTTTTATACTTTTGTTCAGTTTGAGCATTTAACTCTTTTTTTACTTTTCAAAGGCCTTATTGTGATCATGGTGAATAGTTTGTGTTGCATGTGTCTTATGGATGTCATAATTGACTGTGTTGTCCAACCAAAAGCACATCTCTCGTTATCCAAGAGGATTGAACACTCCACAATCATGCTAATTAAAAAACACGTAATATTTAGCAAATCGCTATGAGTTCAACAAGCAAACATGTTTTCTTTTATCGATGCATAAAATATTTGGAGCACAATCATAACAGGAGTCTCATCAGCACACTGAATATTGCAAAAGTCCCACAAATATATCAGTGTCCTTTATCTGGCTTTCACCAGTAAACCTTGCAATGTAATATTTTATGAGCAGATCCTTTTACTAGAGGAGAGTTCTCGCTCTCTCTCACTTACTATATTTTCAATCCACCCTAGTGTTTTTTTTTAGGTAAATGTTGTAGTTTTGGTCAAGGGACCAAACTATAGGTAACTCGGGCATTCTCTTTTTTTTTAGAAATGAGCGTTGACACATTGTTGGTTTCATAGGATGATGTGCACTAATGCTGTGGCTGGAGTTGTTGGTCCTCAGAAATGTGCCAGACGTGTCTTTCTGAATGTGTATATAAAACATACAGTATATGGGCATCCCCAATGTCAGAAAATGTGCTACAGGTTTACTTCATATGTTTTGGGTGTACATTTTTGCAAATGTATCAAACATAATATATAATGAAATGCATGGTCCTTGTTGAGAAACTATTTGGAAATATTCAATTCATTGGATGGCATATTGATGTGAAAATGTAAAACTAAGTAAACGTCATTACCATTAGAAGATTTTCTATACATTTAATACTGTATATAGCAACCCTCAATACTTTGTTCATTGTTCCCATATTACAGTTCTCAGCCTTCTCAGATTGTCAAATGGAATCTTTGACCTTTTGTAAATTGATTTATATACTGCTTATCGGGTCTGGCAAAATTAAGGCAGCAATACAATTTTAAAAACATTACAATGTAATGTGTTAAACAAATCAAAGTGTTAAACAAATCAAAATATATTTTATATATGAGATTCAAATAGCCACCCTTTGCATTTATCACAGCTTTGCACACTTGGAATTCTCTCAACCAGCTTCATGCATTTAAATTAACAGGTGTGCCTTCTTAAAAGTTAATTTGTGGAATTTATTTCCTTCTAAATGCATTGGAGCTAGCAACAGCGTATTAGCTAGCAACAGCTAGTTCCTTGTTACGGAACCCTAACCGTCTGCATGCGTGCGCCATTGTGCATAAATTTATTTGTCCCCCCACACCAAAAGCGATCACGACACGCAGGTTAAAATATCAAAACAAACTCTGAACCAATTATATTCATTTGGGAACAGGTTCGAAAAGCATTGAACATTTATGGCAATTTAGCTAGTTACTAATTTGTCCTATTTAGCTAGCTTTCTGTTGCAAGCTAATTTGTCCTGGGATATAAACATTGAGTTGTTATTTTACCTGAAATGCACAAGGTCCTTTACTCCGCCAATTAATCCATACATAAAACGGTCAAGCGAATCGTTTCGAGTCATCTCGCTTCTTTCCAGGCTTTTTCTTCTCTTGACTATATTGCAATTGGCAACTTTCATAAATTAGGTACATTACCGCCACTGAGCTCGTTCGTCTTTCAGTCACCCACGTGGGTATAACCAATGAGGAGATGGCACGTGGGTACCTGCTACTGTAAACCAATGAGGAGCTGGGAGAGGCAGGATTTGCAGCGCAATCTGCGTCAGAAATAGAACTGATTTCTATTTTAGCCCTTGGCAACGCAGACGCTCGTTGGCGCGCGCAATAATTGAATAACATAGATTTCTAAATGTATTTTGCAACGCTCGCACACGCGGATGGTGTAGTAAGCCTTTTAACCCTTGGCAATGCAGACGCTCGTTGGCACAATAATTGAATAACAGATTTCTAAATTTATTTTGCAACACTCACAAGCGGTGTGGTCAGCCTGTGAGCCTACAATTTCTCTGAAATTCTGCTGGACAATTGCAGAACAACTGAACGTTATGTCACACTAAGTTGTTTGCAAGAGAATCTCTTTCTTCGAGTTGGACAGGTACTGTACTTTTATGAATAGTTTTTAATTACGTTTTGTCAAGAGGGAATAACACAGCAGTCGTCGACCGTGGGGCGCTACACTCATACCCCTTTCTAATCGATTTAATGGTGGCGTTTTCAGTGTGGGTATATGCAATTGTTTTGTTTAGAGGTGGCACCACTGGTTCAAAAGTGGTGTTGCAAAATTCATACATGTATTTTCTGGGGTCTCATTTATAAACCTTGCATAAATTTCACACAATTTCTGCCTTGCGCCATTTTTGAAAGTCTGCCCACGCCATACAAGCGCAAGTTTCCTGTTATAAAAATCAGACCTTGTCATAAAACTGCGTGAAGGAGCATTAGAAGTCTGCCTGAAAAATACCTTCCATTCACTTTTTATGGTGACAATAACGCCCTTATTTGCATTTAACATTTACATTTAAGTCATTTAGCAGACGCTCTTATCCAGAGCGACTTACAAATTGGTGCATTCACCTTATGACATCCAGTGGAACAGTCACTTTACAATAGTGCATCTAAATCTTAAAGGGGGGGGGGTGAAAGGGATTACTTATCCTATCCTAGGTATTCTGCTATCTAATGTGGAACTATTGGCATTAGGCCATGGCATGCAGAAGACTAATTGTTGTTTAATATTTAGTTTATCAATAGATTATTGGGTTTCTATACCCTGGCTTGGTATAGGCTCAGATTAAATATGCAACTATCTCACACCAATACTGTAGCATACCCATACTGTCAAACATTTCACATAAACTACCGGTCTATTTTGTTGGCAGGATGATAAATCTTTAACAGTAATTTATGCTGTATCTGGAAAAGGACCTGCAGGAAGTACAGGGTGCTGCAGCAGCCTCTGATAAATCAGAATGAGCTTTTTTTAAGGTTGTGATCCATATATTTATTTACAAAGCTAGGAGACTGAATTTCAATATCCACCCTCCGGGAAGACAATCTGTTCCTGTATTGAGTATTTGTGCCGCCATAGAAACGGCCCCTCTCAACACATATTGATCTCCAATATAGGCAATGAAAGCCACGGATCTGATATCATGTACCACCTCATGATGCCAAATATGGAAAAGTTACAACCAAGAGCAGCACCAATGTGCCTAACCATAAACATCAACGCCTTTCTTAAAATCAATACACAAGTATATATTTTTAAACATGCATATTTAGTTAATATTGCCTGCTAACATGAATTTCTTATAACTAGGGAAATTGTCACTTCTCTTGCGTTCCGTGCAAGCAGTCATGGTTTATGCAGCAGTTTGGGCTGCCTGGCTCGTTGCGAACTGTGTGAAGTCCATTTATTCCTAACAAAGGCCGTAATACATTTGCCAGAATTGTACATAATTATGACATAACATTGAAGGTTGTGCAATGTAACAGCAATATTTAGACTTAGGGATGCCACCCGTTAGATAAAATATGGAACGGTTCCGCATTTCACTGAAGAATAAACGTTTCGTTTTCGAAATGATAGTTTCCGGATTTGACCGTATTAATGACCCAAGGCTCGTATTTCTGTGTGTTATTGTATTATAATTAAGTCTATGATTTGATAGAGCAGTCTGACTGAGTGGTGGTAAAGCAGCAGCAGACTCGTAAGCATTCATTCAAACAGCACTTTCATGCATTTGCCAGCAGCTCTTCGCTGTGCTTCAAACATTGTGCTGTTTGACTTCAAGCCTATCAACTCCCGAGATTAGGCTGGCAATACTAAAGTACCTAAAAGAACATCCAATAGTCAAAGGTCTATGAAGTACAAATGGTATAGAGAGAAAAAGTCCTATAATAACTACAACCTAAAATGTCTTACCAGGGAATATTGAAGACTCATGTTAAAAGGAACCACCAGCTTTCATATGTTCTCATGTTCTGAGCAAGGAACTTAAACGTTAGCTTTCTTACATAGCACATACTGCACTTTTACTTTCTTCTCCAACACTTTGTTTTTGCATTATTTAAACCAAATTGAACATGTTTCATTATTATTTGAGACTAAATTGATTTTATTGATGTATTATATTAAGTGTTCATTCAGTATTGTTGTAATTGTCATTATTACAAATATATTTGTATAAATCGGCATTGG
Organism: Oncorhynchus gorbuscha; assembly: GCF_021184085.1. NCBI lineage: Eukaryota > Metazoa > Chordata > Actinopteri > Salmoniformes > Salmonidae > Oncorhynchus > Oncorhynchus gorbuscha. Next base: position 49,290,326 of record NC_060182.1, read on the forward strand.
CTTTTTTTTGTCCTCCAATAATCGGTCTCAGAGGTGAAAAATCATAATCGGTCGACCTCTAATATGAACCCATCACAGCCAGAAAAGGTGAGGAGTTTGTTATACAAAATAGGAAAAAGATTCCTATGTCGATTATTTTAGATTCTAAAAATAAAACAGATTGTCTTTTCGGACCTTCCCTTGGTCGTATACTCGCGGGGCAGAAATCTGAGACCAATTGGTACACTCTGATTTACCACCCAAAGATATTCCTGAACAATGTGCTCAATGTAATGGCACTTATAAATGTAGATCCTTCAAACACCCACAAACCGGGAAATCGATCCCAATCAAAGGTGTTATTACGTGCCCCACTAAGGCAGTTATTTACCTTATAACTTGTCCTTTTGGTAACAAATTGTGGGTAAAACAAAGCTCGAATTAAAAGTACGTATCTCAGAGCATCGTAGCACCATTAGGTGTAAAAACTTTACTTACCCAGTTGCGGCCCACTTCTTGGAGGCAGGCCACTCGATTTCGTCTCTGCATTATATTGGCCTCGAACATGTCACCATCCCTAGGAGAGGGGGTGACGTTGATAATTTATTGTTAAAACGAGAGGCTGCCTGGATCTTTAACTTAAAGACCCTTGCTCCCTTCGGTCTCAACGTAGACTTGATCTGAAGACATTCTTGTGATTATTGTGACTGCCATTGTAATTGTTTGTAAGCTTGTGTAGTCAAAAGTGAATTTATGATCGTATGCTATCCATTTGTTGTTTGTATGGTGTTGTTTGTATGCCATTTTAATATTTGAGAATTAACCAATGATTTTAGGCCACTCTTGGTCATGATTACAGACGCCTGTGTCTTTTGACACTATATAAACGAGTGTTTGTGATTATACCCTGATGAAGACAGCTTGGCTGTCGAAACGTTGGTAATTAAATGTTTGCATCCGAGCTCCTAGAGTGTGCGGCTCTCTTATTTTCAAAGATGTATTTACATACCTTGAAACGTTGAAACTATGTTTCAAGCTACTTTCATAGCAAGGGGTTGTATAACGAGTGTCTTGTGTCATGTTTTGTCTTATATTGTCTTGTCATTTTGCTTTTCCTTCTGTTCGTTTTCCCCCTGCTGGTCTTTTTAGGTTCGTTCCCTTTTTTCTCTCTCCCTCCCTCTCTCTCTTCTCTCTATCGTTCCGTTCCTGCTCCCAGCTGTTCCTATTCCCCTAATCAATCATTTAGTCTTTCCACACCTGTTCCCTATCTTTTCCCCTGATTAGAGTCCCTATTTCTCCCCTTGTTTTCCGTTTCTGTCCTGTCGGATCCTTGTATATTGTTCACCGTGCTGTGTCTTTGTATCGCCCTGTCGTGTCGTGTTTCCCTCAGATGCTGCGTGGTGAGCAGGTGTCTGAGTCTGCTACGGTCAAGTGCCTTCCCGAGGCAACCTACAGTTTATGATCGAGTCTCCAGTCTGTTCTCGTCATTACGAGTGGAATTGTTTTTTATGCTTTATTTACCGCTCCGATTTGTCTAGGAGTATTGCATATTTCCGTTACTGGATTAAAGACTCTGTTTTCGCCAAGTCGCTTTTGGGTCCTCATTCACCTGCATAACAGAAGGATCCGACCAAAGAATGGACCCAGCGACTACAGACGCTCGTAACACTGCCGTCGAGATCCAAGGAGCCATGCTCGGCAGACACGAGCAGGAATTGTCTGCTGCTCGTCATGCCGTGGAGAACCTGGCCGCTCAGGTTTCCGACCTCTCTGGACAGTTCCAGAGTCTTCGTCTCGTGCCACCTGTTACTTCCTGGTCTGCCGAGCCTCCGGAACCTAGGGTTAATAACCCACCTTGTTACTCCGGGCAGCCCACGGAGTGCCGCTCCTTTCTCACCCAGTGTGATATTGTGTTCTCTCTCCAACCCAACACATACTCTAGAGAGAGAGCTCGGGTTGCTTATGTCATATCACTCCTTACTGGCCGGGCTCGAGAGTGGGGCACAGCTATCTGGGAGGCAAGGGCTGATTGTTCTAACAATTACCAGAACTTTAAAGAGGAGATGATTCGGGTTTTTGACCGTTCAGTTTTTGGTAGGGAGGCTTCTAGGGCCCTGGCTTCCCTATGCCAAGGTGATCGATCCATAACGGATTACTCTATAGAGTTTCGCACTCTTGCTGCCTCTAGTGACTGGAACGAGCCGGCGCTGCTCGCTCGTTTTCTGGAGGGACTCCACGCAGTGGTTAAAGATGAGATTCTCTCCCGGGAGGTTCCTTCCAGTGTGGACTCTTTGATTGCTCTCGCCATCCGCATAGAACGACGGGTAGATCTTCGTCACCAAGCTCGTGGAAGAGAGCTCGCGTCAACGGTGTTTCCCTGCTCCGCATCGCAACCATCTCCCTCCTCTGGCTCAGAGACTGAGCCCATGCAGCTGGGAGGTATTCGCATCTCGACTAAGGAGAGGGAACGGAGGATCACCAACCGCCTGTGCCTCTATTGCGGACTTGCTGGACATTTTGTCAATTCATGTCCAGTAAAAGCCAGAGCTCATCAGTAAGCGGAGGGCTACTGGTGAGCGCTACTACTCAGGTCTCTCCATCTAGATCCTGTACTACTATGTCGGTCCATCTACGCTGGACCGGTTCGGGTGCTACATGCAGTGCCTTGATAGACTCTGGGGCTGAGGGTTGTTTCATGGACGAAGCATGGGCTCGGAAACATGACATTCCTTTCAGACAGTTAGACAAGCCTACGCCCATGTTCGCCTTAGATGGTAGTCATCTTCCCAGTATCAGATTTGAGACACTACCTTTAACCCTCACAGTATCTGGTAACCACAGTGAGACTATTTCTTTTTTGATTTTTCGTTCACCTTTTACACCTGTTGTTTTGGGTCATCCCTGGCTAGTATGTCATAATCCTTCTATTAATTGGTCTAGTAATGCTATCCTATCCTGGAACGTTTCTTGTCATGTGAAGTGTTTAATGTCTGCCATCCCTCCCGTTTCTTCTGTCCCTACTTCTCAGGAGGAACCTGGCGATTTGACAGGAGTACCGGAGGAATATCATGATCTGCGCACGGTCTTCAGTCGGTCCCGAGCCAACTCCCTTCCTCCTCACCGGTCGTATGATTGTAGTATTGATCTCCTTCCGGGGACCACTCCTCCTCGGGGTAGACTATACTCTCTGTCGGCTCCCGAACGTAAGGCTCTCGAGGATTATTTGTCTGTGTCTCTTGACGCCGGTACCATAGTGCCTTCTTCCTCTCCGGCCGGGGCGGGGTTTTTTTTTGTTAAGAAAAAGGACGGTACTCTGCGCCCCTGCGTGGATTATCGAGGGCTGAATGACATAACGGTTAAGAATCGTTATCCGCTTCCCCTTATGTCATCAGCCTTCGAGATTCTGCAGGGAGCCAGGTGCTTTACTAAGTTGGACCTTCGTAACGCTTACCATCTCGTGCGCATCAGAGAGGGGGACGAGTGGAAAACGGCGTTTAACACTCTGTTAGGGCATTTTGAGTACCGGGTTCTGCCGTTTGGTCTCGCCAATGCGCCAGCTGTTTTTCAGGCATTAGTTAATGATGTTCTGAGAGACATGCTGAACATCTTTGTTTTTGTCTACCTTGACGATATCCTGATTTTTTCACCGTCACTCGAGATTCATGTTCAGCACGTTCGACGTGTTCTCCAGCGCCTTTTAGAGAATTGTCTCTACGTGAAGGCTGAGAAGTGCTCTTTTCATGTCTCCTCCGTTACTTTTCTCGGTTCCGTTATTTCCGCTGAAGGCATTCAGATGGATTCCGCTAAGGTCCAAGCTGTCAGTGAGTGGCCCGTTCCAAGGTCACGTGTCGAGTTGCAGCGCTTTCTAGGTTTCGCTAATTTCTATCGGCGTTTCATTCGTAATTTCGGTCAAGTTGCTGCCCCTCTCACAGCTCTTACTTCTGTCAAGACGTGTTTTAAGTGGTCCGGTTCCGCCCAGGGAGCTTTTGATCTTCTAAAAGAACGTTTTACGTCCGCTCCTATCCTCGTTACTCCTGACGTCACTAGACAATTCATTGTCGAGGTTGACGCTTCAGAGGTAGGCGTGGGAGCCATTCTATCCCAGCGCTTCCAGTCTGACGATAAGGTTCATCCTTGCGCTTATTTTTCTCATCGCCTGTCGCCATCTGAACGCAACTATGATGTGGGTAACCGCGAACTGCTCGCCATCCGCTTAGCCCTAGGCGAATGGCGACAGTGGTTGGAGGGGGCGACCGTTCCTTTTGTCGTTTGGACAGACCATAAGAACCTTGAGTACATCCGTTCTGCCAAACGACTTAATGCTCGTCAAGCTCGTTGGGCGTTGTTTTTCGCTCGTTTCGAGTTTGTGATTTCTTACCGTCCGGGTAGCAAGAACACCAAGCCTGATGCCTTATCCCGTCTTTTTAGTTCTTCTGTGGCTTCTACTGATCCCGAGGGATTCTTCCTTATGGGCGTGTTGTCGGGTTGACAGTCTGGGGAATTGAAAGACAGGTTAAGCAAGCACTCACGCACACTGCGTCGCGCGCGCTTGTCCTAGTAACCTTCTTTTCGTTCCTGTTTCTACTCGTCTGGCTGTTCTTCAGTGGGCTCACTCTGCCAAGTTAGCTGGTCATCCCGGTGTTCGAGGCACTCTTGCTTCTATTCGCCAGCGCTTTTGGTGGCCAACTCAGGAGCGTGACACGCGCCGTTTCGTGGCTGCTTGTTCGGACTGCGCGCAGACTAAGTCAGGTAACTCTCCTCCTGCCAGTCGTCTCAGACCGCTTCCCATTCCTTCTCGACCATGGTCTCACATCGCCCTAGACTTCATTACCGGTCTGCCTTTGTCTGCGGGGAAGACTGTGATTCTTACGGTTGTCGATAGGTTCTCTAAGGCGGCACATTTCATTCCCCTCGCTAAACTTCCTTCCGCTAAGGAGACGGCACAAATCATCATCGAGAATGTGTTCAGAATTCATGGCCTCCCGTTAGACGCCGTTTCAGACAGAGGCCCGCAATTCACGTCACAGTTTTGGAGGGAGTTCTGTCGTTTGATTGGTGCGTCCGTCAGTCTCTCTTCCGGGTTTCATCCCCAGTCTAGCGGTCAAGCAGAGAGGGCCAATCAGACGATTGGTCGCATACTACGCAGCCTTTCTTTCAGAAACCCTGCGTCTTGGGCAGAACAGCTCCCTGGGCAGAATACGCTCACAACTCGCTTCCTTCGTCTGCTACCGGGTTATCTCCGTTTCAGAGTAGTCTGGGTTACCAGCCTCCTCTGTTCTCATCCCAGCTTGCCGAGTCCAGCGTTCCCTCCGCTCAAGCGTTTGTCCAACGTTGTGAGCGCACCTGGAGGAGGGTGAGGTCTGCACTTTGCCGTTACAGGGCACAGACTGTGAGAGCCGCCAATAAACGTAGGATTAAGAGTCCAAGGTATTGTTGCGGCCAGAGAGTGTGGCTTTCCACTCGCAACCTTCCTCTTACGACAGCTTCTCGTAAGTTGACTCCGCGGTTCATTGGTCCATTCCGTGTCTCCCAGGTCGTCAATCCTGTCGCTGTGCGACTGCTTCTTCCGCGACATCTTCGTCGCGTCCATCCTGTCTTCCATGTCTCCTGTGTCAAGCCCTTTCTTCGCACCCCGTTCGTCTTCCCTCCCCCTCCCGTCCTTGTCGAGAGCGCACCTATTTACAAGGTACGTAGGATCATGGACATGCGTTCTCGGGGACGGGGTCACCAATACTTAGTGGATTGGGAGGGTTACGGTCCTGAGGAGAGGAGTTGGGTTCCGTCTCGGGACGTGCTGGACCGTTCACTGATTGATGATTTCCTCCGTTGCCGCCAGGATTCCTCCTCGAGTGCGCCAGGAGGCGCTCGGTGAGTGGGGGGGTACTGTCATGTTTTGTCTTATATTGTCTTGTTATTTTGCTTTTCCTTCTGTTCGTTTTCCCCCTGCTGGTCTTTTTAGGTTCGTTCCCTTTTTTCTCTCTCCCTCCCTCTCTCTCTTCTCTCTATCGTTCCGTTCCTGCTCCCAGCTGTTCCTATTCCCCTAATCAATCATTTAGTCTTTCCACACCTGTTCCCTATCTTTTCCCCTGATTAGAGTCCCTATTTCTCCCCTTGTTTTCCGTTTCTGTCCTGTCGGATCCTTGTATATTGTTCATCGTGCTGTGTCTTTGTATCGCCCTGTCGTGTCGTGTTTCCCTCAGATGCTGCGTGGTGAGCAGGTGTCTGAGTCTGCTACGGTCAAGTGCCTTCCCGAGGCAACCTACAGTTTATGATCGAGTCTCCAGTCTGTTCTCGTCATTACGAGTGGAATTGTTTTTTATGCTTTATTTACCGCTCCGATTTGTCTAGGAGTATTGCATATTTCCGTTACTGGATTAAAGACTCTGTTTTCGCCAAGTCGCTTTTGGGTCCTCATTCACCTGCATAACAGTCTTGTGAAACACATTCCAGACACTGGCTCTTGCGATCTTACCATGACTGATTTAACAAAGAAATATCAGCTAGATAGGCTAGCCAGCTGCAGCTATCACCAAGCTATGCCAGCCAGGTCAGTGCAGGCTTTAGCCAACAACTGAATTAGCTGACGGGTTTCATTTGTGCAACGTTCCAACAACTTCTTAAATAACAACACTCTGGCAGCCTATGGACAAACAATAAGAATAAGAAGCTACGTGGTGAGTTGATGCATATTCGGCAGCTAGTTGGCTAGGTGAATTGATCATGCTATTCTAATGCTTTGATTGTTGGCAACCTTGTACTTTCCGAAGTTTGTGTTACAGATTCCTGTTGGAACGTTCCCCAAATTATACCCACCCAAGCTGACCTTCTTGAGATGAAGAGTCAGTCAGGAGGAGAGAAGTCCAACTTCAAAACAATTTCTTTATTCATAGCAGAGCTAGTTTACCTCACTGTACTCACTACTGCACCTGTAGCACTGTACCTACCATCTCTCTAAAAAGTCAGGTAAACAATACTTTCTGAAAGCACTGTACCTACCATCTCTCTAAAAAGTCAGGTAAACAATACTTTCTGAAAGCACTGTATCTACCATCTCTCTAAAAAGTCAGGTAAACAATACTTTCTGAAAGCACTGTACCTACCATCTCTCTAAAAAGTCAGGTAAACAATACTTTCTGAAAGCACTGTATCTACCATCTCTCTAAAAAGTCAGGTAAACAATACTTTCTGAAAGCACTGTACCTACCATCTCTCTAAAAAGTCCAGGGGTGTGAATACTTTCCGCAAGCACTGTACCTACCATCTCTCTAAAAAGTCAGGTAAACAATACTTTCTGAAAGCACTGTACCTACCATCTCTCTAAAAAGTCAGGTAAACAATACTTTCTCTAAGTACTGTACCTACCATCTCTCTAAAAAGTCAGGTAAACAATACTTTCTGAAAGTACTGTACCTACCATCTCTCTAAAGAGTCAAGGGGTGTGAATACTTTCTGAAAGCACTGTACCTACCATCTCTCTACAACCGGTAGACTAAGTTTAAATTAAATTGTATTCAACATAGGCTAATTGATGTCATTTGAGTCAATCAGAAGCTTCTAAAACCATGCCATCATTTTCTGGAATTTTCCAAGCTGTTTAAAGGCACAGTCAACTTAGTGTATGTAAACTTCTGACCCTCTGGAATTGTGATACAGTGAATTATAAGTAAAATAATCTGTCTGTAAACAATTGTTGGAAAAATTACTTGTGTCATGCATAAAGTAGATGTCCTAACAGACTTGCCACATCTATAGTTTGTTAACAAGAAATTTGTGGAGTGGTTGAAAAATGAGTTTTAATGACTCCAACCTAAGTGTATGTAAACATCAGACTTCAGTTGTACATCGCTTCTATGTTTTCTACATTTTAAAACACTTGTTTTCATTTTGGACAACAGTGTTAGTACTGTTCTGAACACATCATGTTGGTTGGATTTTACCGTCACCTCGAGCTAACTTTGGCCGGCTAGCCCCGGCTAGCTTCGAATAGCTAGGTTACTGACTTACACTTGTGAACAGTGTCAACAATTCATTGTTATCATTTTCATGCTACTACCAAAAATAGGTTGTGGTGTTGAACTCTGTTGCGATCTTCTCTGGCTACACTGCTGGTTGAAATACTGTAATAATGTTCCTCTATGAATTTGGAGTACATTGGGGTGGGGGGGGGTACATTTATCCGTTTCAAATTATAAGTCTATAAAATGTAGGCTGTCAGTCACGCGGGACTGGGTGTGTGAGGTAAGAATCAGGCGCAGAGAGCAGAGTTCCAAAGGGAAAAGTGCACTTTAATATGGCACCAAAATACAATGCCCAAAACACAGGGTGCGAGAAATACTGACCAACCCAAAACACAGGGTACACGGTTTCGGAGCATGAACACACCCAACGACACAACACGTAACACAAAATTAATCCCGCACAAAACACGGGCGGGTTTACCAGCCTTAAATAAGGAAGCACATCAGGAGAACACAATTAGACACAGGTGCAACTAATAAGGCAAAACAAACAGGAAAGGGAAAAGGGATCGGTGGCGGGTAGTAGGCCGGTGACGACGACCGCCAAGCCCCGCCCAAACAGGCAGGGGAGCCAACGTCGGCGGGAGTCGTGACACTGTCCCTAAAAATAAACAACAAAAAACTGTAAGAAATAACTATAGAGTTGAATAATACCTTCAGTATAAACAGGAACAGAAAACAAAAAAGTGGGCCTCCATCCCCAACCTTCCATCCCATTCCCCCAACCCCACACAGCCAGCATGTCTCCATCTAACTCCCTGAGGGTCAATATTGGATATATGGACATGCCATTTCGATTCCCACTTACATTTTTTTAAATTTTGCTCCAAATATAAATTGTGTGAGCAATAATAAGACCAAAGCGTAGTTTACATTGTTTAAGAGATATATCAGTGAAGACCATGTCGTGTCTTTGGCATCATTAAAGGTGAAGACTGTTATTTTATGAAATAAGTAGATAATGGTTACTAACAATGGAAGGGAAGATTCCCTAGTGGACTAAACAAAAACAGTTTGGCTATAACACGATAGATTCAGAGAGAAGAAAAGGGGGTCTTAGAAGGAAGACTAAGGAACATTTGTCTTTATCGGAGCTGAGAAGCTATTCTTACATAAATACATATGACGCTAGGCTCATTCGGAAAAGCAATGCACTGTATTTACGTGAAGCTGGTGATGTGAGGCTCTGGTTTGCTCTGTTCTTTGTGGAATCTTCTGGGTCGTCGTGTGGTCTGAGGTTCATCTCACTCTGGAGATTTGTCCATGTCAGTCAGTGTTCTTGTACTAGATTTGCTCATATATTCAGCTACAGTCTGATATATGCTAGTTTAGTATGCACTTCTTCTTTAGGTGATCAATAGTTCAGAGTTCATACCATTTCACGTGTGGCACAATCTCTCACGCTTCCTAGCCTGTAGGGTTAAAAAATAGTTTCATCCTTACTCATTTATTTTATACAAGAATTAGATGCAAACCTCATAACTGAGGCTCCTATATAAACAGAGTTAGGGTAATGTGGCTGTATTGTCTTTCATGAGGTCACAAACATGAAACAAAACGGACGTAGCTGGCTTCTCCACCGACCGTTTACACATTCTCCAAAATATGAATATTGGTCTTTCCATTATCAAATTCTGGGATGTAGTAGAATTGGGCCGGAGAATCCCTTCGTCTTATGTCATGGAAATATTCAGTCAATCATATTGCTCAAATACCGGAGCCTGTGAGTTCAAATAGACTTTTATTACAATATAATACAAGCCGAGCTGGTTCATGAAATCAACTATCTTTCCAGTCTTGGCACATACTTCTTGGCACATACAGCAACTCCTCTTAATGACTCATGCCCTCTGGCATTTATCCACAGTTATCCTATTGCCTTGCACAAATTTTTTTTTGGTTTCACTTTAGGGCATTGAACCTGTAGAGCCACACCAATAGTTCAAAAATACAGTCATGTTCTCAACTAAGACAGGTTCATGCATGTAGGACCATAGCAATAGTCCTTGGCACTTTACAGCAATAACCAGACATGTCATCCTGCTAACTCCTCTGAAAGGGACACCCATGTTCTGGAAAACACCCAAGAGACGTAACCATAGCAACAGTGTATATTAGGCCATAACACAGTTACAGGAATAACCAGTCATGTTCACTTCCCAGACATGTCTAATGGTGTCCTAATGACCCAGGGCACCCATAGAGAGCACTCGTTTTGCTGACTATCCTGAAATGTATAATGGCCACACATGTTCTGGAAAATTCTCAATACTTACTGTGAAACTCTCTCTCCATACTGCATGGCCAGGGAGAGTCTCTTTACGGAATGTATGACGTGGGTGTTAAGTTGTAAAACTGCCCCTCCCCCCCTAACAGGAGAGGGGGTTTGGTTGTTCACATCTCTGCTAGCCAATTCACTGAAAAGGCTAGCATCATGTCAACCACCTCTTCCAGGGCAATAGAACATCTCTCTATACTCAGCCAGGGGGCACTAAGAATCATGTCTAAACCAATTTAGGATGGGATGAGATTGCCTGAAAAGATCTGTACACAATTCCTGGAAGCTGAAAATGTCCCAGTTCTTCCATGGCCTGCATACTCACCAGACATGTCAACCGTTGAGCATGTTAGGGATGCTGTGGATTGAGGTGTACGACAGCTTCTTCCAGCTCCCGCCAATATTCAGTAACTTTGCACCGCCATTGAAAAGAAGTGGGACAAGATTCCACAGGCCACAATCAACAGCCTGATCAACTCTATGCGAAGGAGATGTGCCACGCTGCATGATTGACTGATTTCCTGTAACACCGTAAAATCATGTTAATTGTTGAATGTTGCATTTCATATTTTTGTTCAGTGTAGTTGAATAAAGAGTGTTAGGATGGAGCAAAAGCCTGCACACCCAGTAGTTTATTGGTCTGGAACAGTGTTTCCCAACCGGGGGTATGTGGGAAGCCCCCAGAGGCTACATGGGAAGATTTTTTTTTAAACGTGAAAAACTAATATTGGGAAAATATTACCAAGAAAATATATATTTGATTTTATTCCATTTATATATGTTTTTTTGCAGACGTTTACTGACACCGGCCATATTCAACGGGTGTTGAGCGCTCGCAAATTCATGATTCTGTGCTCTGGTACACTCAGACAAGCGTGCTCTGAAATCAGAGTAGACAGCCAGAGCGAATTTACGAAAGCACCCGAATGTCCATTGAGAACGCACACGACTATACCATTTAGCTAAGCTAAGAATGATGGGAATGATCAAGTCAATAAACGTTGGGTAGTTAGATAGCCTGTAGTTAATGGAAAGATTGATGTATAACTACTAACGTTAGATGACTAACATTTACATTACATTTAAGTCATTTAGCAGACGCTCTTATCCAGAGCGACTTACAAATTGGTGCATTCACCTTATGACATCGAGTGGAACAGTCACTTTACAATAGTGCATCTAAATCTTAAAGGGGGGGGGGGGTGAGAGGGATTACTTATCCTATCCTAGGTATTCCTTAAAGAGGTGGGGTTTCAGGTGTCTCCGGAAGGTGGTGATTGACTCCGCTGTCCTGGCGTCGTGAGGGAGTTTGTTCCACCATTGGGGGGGCCAGAGCAGCGAACAGTTTTGAGTGGGCTGAGCAGGAGCTGTACTTCCTCAGTGGTAGGGAGGCGAGCAGGCCAGAGGTGGATGAACGCAGTGCCCTTGTTTGGGTGTAGGGCTTGATCAGAGCCTGGAGGTACTGAGGTGCCATTCCCCTCACAGCTCCGTAGGCAAGCACCATGGTCTTGTAGCGGATGCGAGCTTCAACTGGAAGCCAGTGGAGAGAACGGAGGAGCGGGGTGACGTGAGAGAACTTGGGAAGGTTGAACACCAGACGGGCTGCGGCGTTCTGGATGAGTTGAAGGGGTTTAATGGCACAGGCAGGGAGCCCAGCCAACAGCGAGTTGCAGTAATCCAGACGGGAGATGACAAGTGCCTGGATTAGGACCTGCGCCGCTTCCTGTGTGAGGCAGGGTCGTACTCTGCGGATGTTGTAGAGCATGAACCTACAGGAACGGGCCACCGCCTTGATGTTGGTTGATAACAACAGGGTGTTGTCCAGGATCACGCCAAGGTTCTTAGCGCTCTGGGAGGAGGACACAATGGAGTTGTCAACCGTGATGGCGAGATCATGGAACGGGCAGTCCTTCCCCGGGAGGAAGAGCAGCTCCGTCTTGCCGAGGTTCAGCTTGAGGTGGTGATCCGTCATCCACACTGATAAGTCTGCCAGACATGCAGAGATGCGATTCGCCACCTGGTCATCAGAAGGGGGAAAGGAGAAGATTAATTGTGTGTCGTCTGCATAGCAATGATAGGAGAGACCATGTGAGGTTATGACAGAGCCAAGTGACTTGGTGTATAGCGAGAATAGGAGAGGGCCTAGAACAGAGCCCTGGGGGACACCAGTGGTGAGAGCGTGTGGTGAGGAGACGCCACCTGGTACCTGGTAGGAGCGACCTGTCAGGTAGGACGCAATCCAAGCGTGGGCCGCGCCGGAGATGCCCAACTCGGAGAGGGTGGAGAGGAGGATCTGATGGTTCACAGTATAGAAGGCAGCCGATAGATCTAGAAGGATGAGAGCAGAGGAGAGAGAGTTAGCTTTAGCAGTGCGGAGCGCCTCCGTGATACAGAGAAGAGCAGTCTCAGTTGAATGACTAGTCTTGAAACCTGACTGATTTGGATCAAGAAGATCATTCAGAGAGAGATAGCGGGAGAGCTGGCCAAGGACGGCACGTTCAAGAGTTTTGGAGAGAAAAGAAAGAAGGGATACTGGTCTGTAATTGTTGACATCGGAGGGATCGAGTGTAGGTTTTTTCAGAAGGGGTGCAACTCTCGCTCTCTTGAAGACGGAAGGGACGTAGCCAGCGGTCAGGGATGAGTTGATGAGCGAGGTGAGGTAAGGGAGAAGGTCTCCGGAAATGGGCTGGAGAAGAGAGGAGGGGATAGGGTCAAGCGGGCAGGTTGTTGGGCGGCCGGCCGTCACAAGACGCGAGATTTCATCTGGAGAGAGAGGGGAGAAAGAGGTCAGAGCACAGGGTAGGGCAGTGTGAGCAGAACCAGCGGTGTCGTTTGACTTAGCAAACGAGGATCGGATGTCGTCGACCTTCTTTTCAAAATGGTTGACGAAGTCATCTGCAGAGAGGGAGGAGGGGGAGGGGGAGGAGGATTCAGGAGGGAGGAGAAGGTGGCAAAGAGCTTCCTAGGGTTAGAGGCAGATGCTTGGAATTTAGAGTGGTAGAAAGTGGCTTTAGCAGCAGAGACAGAGGAGGAAAATGTAGAGAGGAGGGAGTGAAAGGATGCCAGGTCCGCAGGGAGGCGAGTTTTCCTCCATTTCCGCTCGGCTGCCCGGAGCCCTGTTCTGTGAGCTCGCAATGAGTCATCGAGCCACGGAGCGGGAGGGGAGGACCGAGCCGGCCTGGAGGATAGGGGACATAGAGAGTCAAAGGATGCAGAGAGGGAGGAGAGGAGGGTTGAGGAGGCAGAATCAGGAGATAGGTTGGAGAAGGTTTGAGCAGAGGGAAGAGATGATAGGATGGAAGAGGAGAGAGTAGCGGGGGAGAGAGAGCGAAGGTTGGGACGGCGCGATACCATCCGAGTAGGGGCAGTGTGGGAGGTGTTGGATGAGAGCGAGAGGGAAAAGGATACAAGGTAGTGGTCGGAGACTTGGAGGGGAGTTGCAATGAGGTTAGTGGAAGAACAGCATCTAGTAAAGATGAGGTCGAGCGTATTGCCTGCCTTGTGAGTAGGAGGGGAAGGTGAGAGGGTGAGGTCAAAGAGGAGAGGAGTGGAAAGAAGGAGGCAGAGAGGAATGAGTCAAAGGTAGACGTGGGGAGGTTAAAGTCGCCCAGAACTGTGAGAGGTGAGCCGTCCTCAGGAAAGGAGCTTATCAAGGCATCAAGCTCATTGATGAACTCTCCGAGGAACCTGGAGGGCGATAAATGATAAGGATGTTAAGCTTGAAAGGGCTGGTAACTGTGACAGCATGGAATTCAAAGGAGGCGATAGACAGATGGGTAAGGGGAGAAAGAGAGAATGACCACTTGGGAGAGATGAGGATCCCGGTGCCACCACCCCGCTGACCAGAAGCTCTCGGGGTGTGCGAGAACACGTGGGCGGACGAAGAGAGAGCAGTAGGAGTAGCAGTGTTGTCTGTGGTGATCCATGTTTCCGTCAGTGCCAAGAAGTCGAGGGACTGGAGGGAGGCATAGGCTGAGATGAACTCTGCCTTGTTGGCCGCAGATCGGCAGTTCCAGAGGCTACCGGAGACCTGGAACTCCACGTGGGTCGTGCGCGCTGGGACCACCAGATTAGGGTGGCCGCGGCCACACGGTGTGGAGCGTTTGTATGGTCTGTGCAGAGAGGAGAGAACAGGGATAGACAGACACATAGTTGACAGGCTACAGAAGAGGCTACGTTAATGCAAAGGAGATTGGAATGACAAGTGGACTACACGTCTCAAATGTTCAGAAAGTTAAGCTTACGTAGCAAGAATCTTATTGACTAAAATGATTAAAATGATACAGTACTGCTGAAGTAGGCTAGCTGGCAGTGGGTTCGTTGTTGACACTACACTAATCAAGTCGTTCCGTTGAGTGTAATAGTTTCGACAGTGCTGCTATTCGGGGGCTAGCTGGCTAGCTAGTAGTGTTGTTTATGTTACGTTGCATTAAAAGAACGACAATAGCTGGCTAGCTAACCTAGAAAATCGCTCTAGACTACATAATTATCTTTGATACAAAGACAGCTATGTAGCTAGCTACGATCAAACAAATCAAACCGTTTTACTGTAATGAAATAAAATGAAAATGTGATACTACCTGTGAATGCGACCGGGTTGTTGAGTCTATTCAGAAGACGTTGGCTAGCTGTTGGCTAGCTGTCGGCTAGCTGTTGGCTAGCTAGCAGAGTCTCCTACGTTAAGGACGACAAATAGCTGGCTAGCTAACCTCGGTAAATTAAGATAATCACTCTAAGACTACACACTCTAAACTACACAATTATCTTGGATACGAAGACAGCAAAGACAGCTATGTAGCTAGCTAACACTACACTAATCAAGTCGTTCAGTTGAGTGTAATAGTTTCTCCAGTGCAGCTAATCAGTGGACGTTAGCTAGCTGGCTAGTGAAGACTACGTTAGGACGGCGAAATACGATAATTACGCAATTATCGTATTTGATACAGAGACGGCTATGTAGCTAGCTAAGAAGAAATTGCTAAGATTAAGACAAATCAAACCGTTGTGCTATAATGAAATGTAATGAAATGTAATGAAAAAGTTATACTACCTGTGGAGCGAAGTCGATGCGACCGCTCGCTCCAACCCGGAAGCTAACATACCGGTACATACTGCTGTAATGATATGCTATGTGGTTCGTAAGGACAGTGTAGCTAACAAATTGTCAGCCAACATAATGTGTAAAGTAACTTATTTGAAAAGTCATTACTTTTATTGCATTAAGTAGCAGGCTAACGCAAGGACACACTTTCGAGTCTGCGGCTTGAGCATGCCTTTGTTCACTGTCGATAACGCGCTGGACTGATGGTTCAAAACCTGCTCCCTGCTTGTTTCATTTGAAGTCGTGCACAATTATCAGTTTATTCTTTGGTTTATTATGCCCATTCATAGTCAGAAGCATAATCAGTGCGGTAACTCCCCCTTGGCCGTCAGGGCAAATCTGGTCTATGAGGGTTTTCACACCGAGCTCGGTTATGAGACTATTCTTTAGTAAAGGTTGAATAGTCTATTGTTCAGCTATTAGCCCCCCTCCCCAACTTGCAACAGATTGTTGTTACTCCCATCTCACGCCTCATTCTCCGCCCAATTGGCTTTCTTGGATTTTCAAGGAAGGTGAGTATATTATTTTGTGTACATATTGCATATTTCCCATCACCTGATGAACAACCACAGTACCAGTCTGGTGTTAATCTTTCTGGGCTGTATAGACGTATCCTGAAAATGACATCTGCAGCTTTAGATTGAAAGGTCATCTGTTATTCGAAAATGTAGATATTGCCAGATGTTCACTGTCCGAGGAACAGGCCGTGGATGTTTTATTGCTGGCTAAAGTGTCCGTAAGAGGTAATTAAACTGTTCTGTGTTGTTTTTCTCTCTTCCTCTCTGCCTGTCTTGTACATGGAACCTGTCTCACAAGTATTAATTTAAAAACCCTTAAGATGTCAGCTGCTAATATTCAGATTTACTCCACATAAACTCAGTCATTTTCACTGGACTATCTGTTAATGCCAAGTCATGATTTCCCTGGGGGTTAGTCTTGCAATAACCAAGTGGTGAGACACACAGCCCTCTATATTTAAATGTTTCAGGTACACTCCGATAGAGGCGGCAGGTAACCTAGTGGTTAGAGTGTTGGACTTGTAACCGAATGCAAGATCGATTCCCCGAGCTGACAAGGTAAAAATCTGTCGTTCTGCCCCTGAACAAGGCAGTTAACCCACTGTTCCTAGGCAGTCATTGAAAATAAGAAATTGTTCTTAACTGACTTGCCTAGTTAAATAAAGGGTCAAAAAAAAAAATTAACACTTAGGCGTCTGCGTCACATACAGTCAGTAACCACTCAGAGGCACACACAACTTGCATTTCTATAACCTCGGACCCACTTCAGTGTTCACTATTCATTGAGGAAGACCACAGAGACCAGGTGAGACTACACACACAGATTTCTGTTGAACACAGTCTCTCTAACTACCTTATTTTCTCAATAACTCTCCTTTACATCATCCCTCTCCCCATTCTCCCTACATCCTCTAGGTTATATCAGCTGTGTTGGTGAACCCCTCCCGCATCTTAACTAGCTGACACAGCATGATCATAGGTGAGAGGTCACTTGGTTGGGTCAACAGGAAGTATTATTAAAGAGATGCTTTACATTGAAATACAGATACAGATGTAGTAGTCCCAGAGTTAATGATCCTAGGTCAGTTTTGCATTTCACCTCCTGATGATTATGATGACTGACTGTTAGATTTTTTTTAAACCAAACAAGGCTTAATCATGCTCTCTCTGTCGCTCGTCTGCAGGTATGTTTTGATGTGAGAGATGGTGCCAGTCCCCTTAACGCCACCTCACCTGCTCTTAAGATAACCTTCAGGCCGACTAGGAGCCTGGTTAGGAGACACCACAAGAGACACTATAATTGTGATGAACTGAGAAAGTATTAGGTAGCATTGGAATTCATTCATCTTATGCTGTCTTCCCTGCTCCTCTGTTCTTACCTCTTTCCTTTTGTCTTCTATACCTCTCTCCCCACCTGTCTTCCTCTTTTTATAATGCAAACCATATGTGCATTGAAGTACAGATTGAACTTGTATTCATAATAGAATATTACAATTATAATATTTATAACATCTGGATAATGAACTTTCAATAAAGCATTTCACATTCTCCACTGGTTGAAATTAAGTATCTCATTGAAATACTATCCTGTGTCCTCAGATTAATGCAGATGAAGGGAGTTAGATATGCATAGGAAGTGTGGTGTACTGTTTTTTTTCTGTATATATGAATTACAAATCAGCCTTCACTTAAATAATGTTTCTAGTCTATTGATGTCCCATGAGCAGGAGTGGTAACCACTGTTGAAGTGTATAATTGTAATACCTACATGCAGACACAGCATCATTCAAAGAATGGAGTTTGATACACCTGGTATTGGATATGACTGAAAAATAATGTCCCAGAGATTCATACCTGAACCACACCTTTATTTTCCAAGGAAGAGTAAGTACATGATCAGTGAATATATTCAATGTGCAGGCTGCAATGTGGGGATCTCATGCTTGGTAATAGCTACAGTACATGTATATAGGACATGGCCCAATAAAGTTATTATATTCTACTCAATCCATAGGCTTCATTAATGCCATTCAGTCTTAAAGTCGATACAACAACTATGATAGCTGAGGTTCATAGGTTCTGAACTAATATTCATACTAAGCTTTTCAGGGTCCATACAACAGATCGGGTACACAGTTATTTTTATCCTCCACTACACAATAAGCAAATAAATAGTTAGCTATGTTACTTCAACTGTATTGCAAGGCAAGCTTACACAATTGTACGTATAGTTTACAGTAAATGCTTTAGCTAGCTAGATTCTTTACATCCACTGTTTGCTGGTTTTCTCAGGAGTCCCTAAAACATTAAACCACACAAATAAAAATTCCATACTCAATGTCATAACACCAGCTCGCTAACTGGCGAAATAGTGATTTTCGTAAATTAACTTCATGACAAAAAAGTATGCACAAACGTTTGTCTCTAACTATTCCTCTCAATTATAAATGTTTTGATTGACTCGTTATGATGTTATAACTATTTCATTTGGTTCCACCGTAATGTTGTCAGCCATCTTTGTTGGAGGAAGTCACCAGGGAGGTGGCTCGTGTCAAATTCGTCATTGGAACCACTCGATATGATTGGTCATATAAAAACCTTGGGACTCAAATGCATAATCGGTGGTCTGGAGCAATGAAGCTGGGTACCTCTAAGTCCCGCAGTTTTAAGCTTGCAACTATTAAATGAGGAACCACTGTACCGATAGTAGTGGTGGCGCTTGGCTTGCACGTGCAAATTCAGCACAGACAACATTCTATAATACAATTGTGTTATTTGACATGTAAAATTAAAAGCTTATCTACCTCGTCAAATAGTATTATATGACACCGAGGGAAAGACAGTTTCAGGTTGGATATTCACGCTTTCAAACCTCAAACCTCAATACCCCTTAACCAACAATGCAGTTTAAAATTAAGTAAATAAAGAGCATCAGTAAAATAACAATAGTGTGGCTATATACAGGGGCTACTGGTACAGAGTCAATGTGGAGGCTATATACAGGGGCTACTGGTACAGAGTCAATGTGGAGGCTATATACAGGGGCTACTGGTACAGAATCAATGTGGAGGCTATGTACAGGGGCTACTGGTACAGAGTCAATGTGGAGGTTATATACAGGGGTAACTGGTACAGAGTCAATGTGGAGGCTATATACAGGGGCTACTGGTACAGAGTCAATGTGGAGGCTATATACAGGGGCTACTGGTACAGAGTCAATGTGGAGGCTATATACAGGGGCTACTGGTACAGAGTCAATGTGGAGGCTATATACAGGGGCTACTGGTACAGAGTCAATGTGGAGGCTATATACAGGGGGTACTGGTACAGAGTCAATGTGGAGGCTATATACAGGGGCTACTGGTACAGAGTCAATGTGGAGGCTATATAAGTCACTCTGGATAAGAGCGTCTGCTAAATGACTTAAATGTAAATGTAATGTAATATATACAGGGGCTACTGGTACAGAGTCAATGTGGAGGCTATATACAGGGGCTACTGGTACAGAGTCAATGTGGAGGCTATATACAGGGGCTACTGGTACAGAGTCAATGTGGAGGCTATATACAGGGGGTACTGGTACAGAGTCAATGTGGAGGCTATATACAGGGGCTACTGGTACAGAGTCAATGTGGAGGCTATATACAGGGGCTACTGGTACAGAGTCAATGTGGAGGCTATATACAGGGGGTACTGGTACAGAGTCAATGTGGAGGCTATATACAGGGGCTACTGGTACAGAGTCAATGTGGAGGCTATATACAGGGGCTACTGGTACAGAGTCAATGTGGAGGCTATATACAGGGGCTACTGGTACAGAGTCAATGTGGAGACTATATACAGGGGGTACTGGTACGGAGTCAATGTGGAGGCTGTATAC
Source organism: Oncorhynchus gorbuscha (assembly GCF_021184085.1). NCBI lineage: Eukaryota > Metazoa > Chordata > Actinopteri > Salmoniformes > Salmonidae > Oncorhynchus > Oncorhynchus gorbuscha. The sequence continues at coordinate 49,310,100 of NC_060182.1, forward strand.
AGGGTATTACGGTACAGAGTCAATGTGGAGGCTACATACAGGGGCTACTGGTACAGAGTCAATGTGGAGGCTATATACAGGGGGTACTGGTACAGAGTCAATGTGGAGGCTATATACAGGGGCTACTGGTACAGAGTCAATGTGGAGGCTATATAAGTCGCTCTGGATAAGAGCGTCTGCTAAATGACTTAAATGTAAATGTAATGTAATATATACTGGGGCTACTGGTACAGAGTCAATGTGGAGGCTATATACAGGGGCTACTGGTACAGAGTCAATGTGTCATGCAGGTGATAGAGGACCCAAAAGCGACTTAACAGAAACAGAGTTTATTCAAGTCCAAACAGGGAATAACAGAAATCCTCTAGTCTGTAGAGGGGAATAACAAGAGAAGCGGCCACAGACTGCAGGTCGCTTCGGGTAGGCGCAGGCCGTAGTTGACAGAGACACCTGCTCACACGCAGCATCTGATGAAGGCAAAAACACGACAGGACAGGGCGAAACACAATCACAGCACGGTGAATACTAAACAAGGAACCGACGGGACAGGAACGGAACACAAAGGAATAAATAGGGACTCTAATCAGGGGAAAGGATCGGGAACAGGTGTGGGAAGACTAAATGATGATTAGGGGAATAGGAACAGCTGGGAGCAGGAACGGAACGACAGAGAGAAGAGAGAGCGAGAGAGTGAGAGGGGAGGGGGAGAGAGAGGGATAGAAAGAGGGAAAGAACCCAATAAGACCAGCAGAGGGAAACGAACAGAATGGGGAGCACAGGGACAAGACATGATAATAAATGACAAACATGACAGTACCCCCACTCACCGAGCGCCTCCTGGCGCACTCGAGGAGGAATCCTGGCGGCAACGGAGGAAATCATCGATGAGTGAACGGTCCAGCACGTCCCGAGACGGAACCCAACTCCTCTCCTCAGGACCGTAACCCTCCCAATCCACTAAGTATTGGTGACCCCGTCCCCGAGAACGCATGTCCATGATCTTATGTACCTTGTAAATAGGTGCGCTCTCGACAAGGACGGGAGGGGGGGAGGGAAGACGAACGGGGTGCGAAGAAAGGGCTTAACACAGGAGACATGGAAGACAGGATGGACGCGACGAAGATGTCGCGGAAGAAGCAGTCGCACAGCGACAGGATTGACGACCTGGGAGACACGGAACGGACCAATGAACCGCGGAGTCAACTTACGAGAAGCTGTCGTAAGAGGAAGGTTGCGAGTGGAAAGCCACACTCTCTGGCCGCAACAATACCTTGGACTCTTAATCCTGCGTTTATTGGCGGCTCTCACCGTCTGTGCCCTGTAACGGCAAAGTGCAGACCTCACCCTCCTCCAGGTGCGCTCACAACGTTGGACAAACGCTTGAGCGGAGGGAACGCTGGACTCGGCAAGCTGGGATGAGAACAGAGGAGGCTGGTAACCCAGACTACTCTGAAACGGAGATAACCCGGTAGCAGACGAAGGAAGCGAATTGTGAGCGTATTCTGCCCAGGGGAGCTGTTCTGCCCAAGACGCAGGGTTTCTGAAAGAAAGGCTGCGTAGTATGCGACCAATCGTCTGATTGGCCCTCTCTGCTTGACCGTTAGACTGGGGATGAAACCCGGAAGAGAGACTGACGGACGCACCAATCAAACGACAGAACTCCCTCCAAAACTGTGACGTGAATTGCGGGCCTCTGTCTGAAACGGCGTCTAACGGGAGGCCATGAATTCTGAATACATTCTCAATAATGATTTGTGCCGTCTCCTTAGCGGAAGGAAGTTTAGCGAGGGGAATGAAATGTGCCGCCTTAGAGAACCTATCGACAACCGTAAGAATCACAGTCTTCCCCGCAGACAAAGGCAGACCGGTAATGAAGTCTAAGGCGATGTGAGACCATGGTCGAGAAGGAATGGGGAGCGGTCTGAGACGACCGGCAGGAGGAGAGTTACCCGACTTAGTCTGCGCGCAGTCCGAACAAGCAGCCACGAAACGGCGCGTGTCACGCTCCTGAGTCGGCCACCAAAAGCGCTGGCGAATAGACGCAAGAGTGCCTCGAACACCGGGATGACCAGCTAACTTGGCAGAGTGAGCCCACTGAAGAACAGCCAGACGAGTGGAAACAGGAACGAAAAGGAGGTTACTAGGACAAGCGCGCGGCGACGCAGTGTGCGTGAGTGCTTGCTTAACCTGTCTTTCAATTCCCCAGACTGTTAACCCGACAACACGCCCATAAGGAAGAATCCCCTCGGGATCAGTAGAAGCCACAGAAGAACTAAACAGACGGGATAAGGCATCAGGCTTGGTGTTCTTGCTACCCGGACGGTAAGAAATCACAAACTCGAAACGAGCGAAAAACAACGCCCAACGAGCTTGACGGGCATTAAGTCGTTTGGCAGAACGGATGTACTCAAGGTTCTTATGGTCTGTCCAAACGACAAAAGGAACGGTCGCCCCCTCCAACCACTGTCGCCATTCGCCTAGGGCTAAGCGGATGGCGAGCAGTTCACGGTTACCCACATCATAGTTGCGCTCAGATGGCGACAGGCGATGAGAAAAATAAGCGCAAGGATGAACCTTATCGTCAGACTGGAAGCGCTGGGATAGAATGGCTCCCACGCCTACCTCTGAAGGCGTCAACCTCGACAATGAATTGTCTAGTGACGTCAGGAGTAACGAGGATAGGAGCGGACGTAAAACGTTCTTTTAGAAGATCAAAAGCTCCCTGGGCGGAACCGGACCACTTAAAACACGTCTTGACAGAAGTAAGAGCTGTGAGAGGGGCAGCAACTTGACCGAAATTACGAATGAAACGCCGATAGAAATTAGCGAAACCTAAAAAGCGCTGCAACTCGACACGTGACCTTGGAACGGGCCAATCACTGACAGCTTGGACCTTAGCGGAATCCATCTGAATGCCTTCAGCGGAAATAACGGAACCGAGAAAAGTAACGGAGGAGACATGAAAAGAGCACTTCTCAGCCTTAACGTAGAGACAATTCTCTAAAAGGCGCTGTAGAACACGTCGAACGTGCTGAACATGAATCTCGAGTGACGGAGAAAAAATCAGGATGTCGTCAAGATAGACAAAAACAAAGATGTTCAGCATGTCTCTCAGAACATCATTAACTAATGCCTGAAAAACAGCTGGCGCATTGGCGAGACCGAACGGCAGAACCCGGTACTCAAAATGCCCTAACGGAGTGTTAAACGCCGTTTTCCACTCGTCCCCCTCTCTGATGCGCACGAGATGGTAAGCGTTACGAAGGTCCAACTTAGTAAAGCACCTGGCTCCCTGCAGAATCTCGAAGGCTGATGACATAAGGGGAAGCGGATAACGATTCTTAACCGTTATGTCATTCAGCCTCGATAATCCACGCAGGGGCGCAGAGTACCGTCCTTCTTCTTAACAAAAAGAACCCCGCCCCGGCCGGAGAAGAAGAAGGCACTATGGTACCGGCGTCAAGAGACACAGACAAATAATCCTCGAGAGCCTTACGTTCGGGAGCCGACAGAGAGTATAGTCTACCTCGAGGAGGAGTGGTCCCCGGAAGGAGATCAATACTACAATCATACGACCGGTGAGGGGAAGGGAGTTGGCTCGGGACCGACTGAAGACCGTGCGCAGATCATGATATTCCTCCGGCACTCCTGTCAAATCGCCAGGTTCCTCCTGAGAAGTAGGGACAGAAGAAACGGGAGGGATGGCAGACATTAAACACTTCACATGACAAGAAACGTTCCAGGATAGGATAGAATTACTAGACCAATTAATAGAAGGATTATGACATACTAGCCAGGGATGACCCAAAACAACAGGTGTAAACGGTGAACGGAAAATCAAAAAAGAAATAGTCTCACTGTGGTTACCAGATACTGTGAGAGTTAAAGGTAGTGTCTCAAATTTGATACTGGGAAGATGACTACCATCTAAGGCAAACATGGGCGTAGGCTTGTCTAACTGTCTGAAAGGAATGTTATGTTTCCGAACCCATGCTTCGTCCATGAAACAACCCTCAGCCCCAGAGTCAATCAAGGCACTGCATGTAGCACCCGAACCGGTCCAGCGTAGATGGACCGACATAGTAGTACAAGATCTAGATGAAGAGACCTGAGTAGTAGCGCTCACCAGTAGCCCTCCGCTTACTGATGGGCTCTGGCCTCTTACTGGACATGAATTAACAAAATGTCCAGCAACTCCGCAATAGAGGCACAGGCGGTTGGTGATCCTCCGTTCCCTCTCCTTAGTCGAGATGCGAATCCCTCCCAGCTGCATGGGCTCAGTCTCAAAGCCAGAGGAGGGAGATGGTTGCGATGCGGAGCAGGGAAACACCGTTGATGCGAGCTCTCTTCCACGAGCCCGGTGACGAAGATCTACCCGTCGTTCTATGCGGATGGCGAGAGCAATCAAAGAGTCCACATCTGAAGGAACCTCCCGGGAGAGAATCTCATCCTTAACCACTGCGTGGAGTCCCTCCAGAAAACGAGCGAGCAGCGCCGGCTCGTTCCACTCACTAGAGGCAGCAAGAGTGCGAAACTCAATAGAATAATCCGTTATGGACCGTTCACCTTGGCATAAGGAAGCCAGGGCCCTAGAAGCCTCCCTACCAAAAACTGAACGGTCAAAAACCCGAATCATCTCCTCTTTAAAGTTCTGGAACTTGTTAGAGCAATCAGCCCTTGCCTCCCAGATAGCTGTGCCCCATTCTCGAGCCCGGCCAGTAAGGAGTGAAATGACGTAAGCAACCCGAGCTCTCTCTCTAGAGTATGTGTTGGGTTGGAGAGAGAACACAATCTCACACTGCGTGAGAAAGGAGCGGCACTCAGTGGGCTGCCCGGAGTAGCAAGGTGGGTTATTAACCCTAGGTTCTGGAGGCTCGGCAGGCCAGGAAGTAACAGGTGGCACGAGACGTAGACTCTGGAACTGTCCAGAGAGGTCGGAAACCTGAGCGGCCAGGTTCTCCACGGCATGGCGAGCAGCAGACAATTCCTGCTCGTGTCTGCCGAGCATAGCTCCTTGGATCTTGACGGCAGTGTAACGAGCGTCTGAAGTCGCTGGGTCCATTCCTTGGTCGGTTCCTTCTGTCATGCAGGTGATAGAGGACCCAAAAGCGACTTAACAGAAACAGAGTTTATTCAAGTCCAAACAGGGAATAACAGAAATCCTCTAGTCTGTAGAGGGGAATAACAAGAGAAGCGGCCACAGACTGCAGGTCGCTTCGGGTAGGCGCAGGCCGTAGTTGACAGAGACACCTGCTCACACGCAGCATCTGATGAAGGCAAAAACACGACAGGACAGGGCGAAACACAATCACAGCACGGTGAATACTAAACAAGGAACCGACGGGACAGGAACGGAACACAAAGGAATAAATAGGGACTCTAATCAGGGGAAAGGATCGGGAACAGGTGTGGGAAGACTAAATGATGATTAGGGGAATAGGAACAGCTGGGAGCAGGAACGGAACGACAGAGAGAAGAGAGAGCGAGAGAGTGAGAGGGGGAGGGGGAGAGAGAGGGATAGAAAGAGGGAAAGAACCCAATAAGACCAGCAGAGGGAAACGAACAGAATGGGGAGCACAGGGACAAGACATGATAATAAATGACAAACATGACACAATGTGGAGGCTATATACAGGGGCTACTGGTACAGAGTCAATGTGGAGGCTATATACAGGGGGTACTGGTACAGAGTCAATGTGGAGGCTATATACAGGGGCTACTGGTACAGAGTCAATGTGGAGGCTATATACAGGGGCTACTGGTACAGAGTCAATGTGGAGGCTATATACAGGGGGTACTGGTACAGAGTCAATGTGGAGGCTATATACAGGGGCTACTGGTACAGAGTCAATGTGGAGGCTATATACAGGGGCTACTGGTACAGAGTCAATGTGGAGGCTATATACAGGGGCTACTGGTACAGAGTCAATGTGGAGACTATATACAGGGGGTACTGGTACGGAGTCAATGTGGAGGCTGTATACAGGGTATTACGGTACAGAGTCAATGTGGAGGCTACATACAGGGGCTACTGGTACAGAGTCAATGTGAAGGCTATATACAGGGCTACTGGGCCAGAGTCAATGTGGAGGCTATATACATGGGGTACCGGTACAGAGAATGTGGAGGCTATATAGGTGAGCTTCAATGCCATACAACTCTCCTTCCGTGGCCTCCAATTGCTCTTAAATACAAGTAAAACTAAATGCATGCTCTTCAACCGATCGCTGTCTGCACCTGCACGCCTGTCCAACATCACTACTCTGGACGGCTCTGACTTAGAATATGTGGACAACTACAAATACCTAGGTGTCTGGTTAGACTGTAAACTCTCCTTCCAGACTCACATCAAACATCTCCAAACCAAAGTTAAATCTAGAATTGGCTTCCTATTTCGCAACAAAGCATCCTTCACTCATGCCGCCAAACATACCCTTGTAAAACTGACCATCCTACCAATCCTCGGCAATGTAATTTACAAAATAGCCTCCAATAACCTACTCAATAAATTGGATGCAGTCTATCACAGTGCCAAACGTTTTGTCACCAAAGCCCTATATTCTACCCACCACTGCGACCTGTACGCTCTCGTTGGCTGGCCCTTGCTTCATACTTGTCGCCCAAACCCACTGGCTCCAGGTCATCTACAAGACGCTGCTAGGTAAAGTCCCCCCTTATCTCAGCTCTCTGGTCACCATAGCAGCACCAACCTGTAGCACGCGCTCCAGTAGGTATATCTCTCTGGTCACCCCCAAAATCAATTCTTCCTTTGGCCGCCTCTCCTTCCAGTTCTCTGCTGCCAATGAACTACAAAAATCTCTGAAACTGGAAACACTTATCTCCCTCACTAGCTTTAAGCACCAGCAGTCAGAGCAGCTCACCGATTACTGCACCTGTACATAGCCCATCTATAATTTAGCCCAAACAACTACCTCTTCCCCTACTGTATTTATTTATTTTGCTCCTTTGCACCCCATTATTTTTGTTTGTACTTTGCACATTCTTCCACTGCAAATCTACCATTCCAGTATTTTATTTGTTATATTGTATTTACTTTGCCACCATGGCCTTCTTTTGCCTTTACCTCCCTTATCTCACCTCACATTGTGTATAGACTTATTTTTCTACTGTATTATTGACTGTATGTTTGTTTTACTCCATGTGTAACTCTGTGTCGTTGTATGTGTCGAACTGCTTTGCTTTATCTTGGCCAGGTCGCAGTTGTAAATGAGAACTTGTTCTCAACTTGCCTACCTGGTTAAATAAAGGTGAAATAAATAAAAATACATGTAAAAAAATATATACAGGGGATACCGGTAGAGAGAACGTGCGGGGGCACTGGTTAGTCGGGTTAATATATACATGTAGGTAGAGATATTAAAGTGACATGCATAGATAGAGTAGCAGCAAATAGTCTGGGTAGCCATTTGATTAGATGTTCAGGAGTCTTATGGTTTGGGGGTAGAATCTGTTTAGAAGCCTCTTGGACCTAGACTTGGCGCTCCGGTACTGCTTGCTGTGAGGTAGCAGAGAGAGCTGTGACTCCACTGGCAAGCCCAGCCTCGGAATGCTGAAGCCCCCGAAGTGAAAACCTTCTCCGTGGTTGAAGAGAATGTGTCCCCACTGAAAAAAGGAAAGGGGGGGACATTCAAGTCCATAAGTAACACTTGTTGGAGAACACAATCCTCTTAAGTGGTGATGTTTTACTGATGTGGGCCGTGTTACTTCGATGATCATGGTTTTGCATCTAACCTTCCACCTCCAGAAGTCAGTCCCTCCAGAAACATATGACTCTTCTCTCTATTGCTCTTTGATTGGTACCAGGTGGGGAGAGCTCTGCTTTGAAGAGAGAAGATATGTCTGGCCAAAAGAGGTTTCTCAGCATAGATGAAAACCTCTCTGAAGAGGCTTGAAGTGTCTATTTATGTAAGGCAGGAGACCGAGACACTCCAGACCCTCTTTGAATCTATAAAGTAAAAAAAGTAAATGAATTTGCCCTGAAGAATTGAACTAAACTTGAGATTCCTTAGATATATGGAAACTCACTGCTCAAGAGCATCCCGTATCCTGCTTTCTAAGTAGAACTTAGTGGCTGACTCCACCAGGGCCCCTCCAATGTACGAATGTATCACACTGGACCCAACATAACCACTTCCTGTGCCTCATCAACAGCTTGTGCTAACTGGATCTTAGATTGTTTATCGAACTGTGTTTGGGGGACCGTGGCTCGATGACTCATTGCGAGCTCACAGAACAGGGCTCCGGGCAGCCGAGCGGAAATGGAGGAAAACTCGCCTCCCTGCGGACCTGGCATCCTTTCACTCCCTCCTCTCTACATTTTCCTCCTCTGTCTCTGCTGCTAAAGCCACTTTCTACCACGCTAAATTCCAAGCATCTGCCTCTAACCCTAGGAAGCTCTTTGCCACCTTCTCCTCCCTCCTGAATCCTCCGCCCCCTCCCCCCCCTCCTCCCTCTCTGCAGATGACTTCGTCAACCATTTTGAAAAGAAGGTCGACGACATCCGATCCTCGTTTGCTAAGTCAAACGACACCGCTGGTTCTGCTCACACTGCCCTACCCTGTGCTCTGACCTCTTTCTCCCCTCTCTCTCCAGATGAAATCTCGCGTCTTGTGACGGCCGGCCGCCCAACAACCTGCCCGCTTGACCCTATCCCCTCCTCTCTTCTCCAGACCATTTCCGGAGACCTTCTCCCTTACCTCACCTCGCTCATCAACTCATCCCTGACCGTTGGCTACGTCCCTTCCGTCTTCAAGAGAGCGAGAGTTGCACCCCTTCTGAAAAAACCTACACTCGATCCCTCCGATGTCAACAATTACAGACCAGTATCCCTTCTTTCTTTTCTCTCCAAAACTCTTGAACGTGCCGTCCTTGGCCAGCTCTCCCGCTATCTCTCTCTGAATGACCTTCTTGATCCAAATCAGTCAGGTTTCAAGACTAGTCATTCAACTGAGACTGCTCTCCTCTGTATCACGGAGGCGCTCCGCACTGCTAAAGCTAACTCTCTCTCCTCTGCTCTCATCCTTCTAGATCTATCGGCTGCCTTCGATACTGTGAACCATCAGATCCTCCTCTCCACCCTCTCCGAGTTGGGCATCTCCGGCGCGGCCCACGCTTGGATTGCGTCCTACCTGACAGGTCGCTCCTACCAGGTGGCGTGGCGAGAATCTGTCTCCTCACCACGCGCTCTCACCACTGGTGTCCCCCAGGGCTCTGTTCTTGGCCCTCTCCTATTCTCGCTATACACCAAGTCACTTGGCTCTGTCATAACCTCACATGGTCTCTCTTATCATTGCTATGCAGACGACACACAATTAATCTTCTCCTTTCCCCCTTCTGATGACCAGGTGGCGAATCGCATCTCTGCATGTCTGGCAGACATATCAGTGTGGATGACGGATCACCACCTCAAGCTGAACCTCGGCAAGACGGAGCTGCTCTTCCTCCCGAGGAAGGACTGCCCGTTCCATGATCTCGCCATCACGGTTGACAACTCCATTGTGTCCTCCTCCCAGAGCGCCAAGAACCTTGGCGTGATCCTGGACAACACCCTGTCGTTCTCAACTAACATCAAGGCGGTGGCCCGTTCCTGTAGGTTCATGCTCTACAACATCCGCAGAGTACGACCCTGCCTCACACAGGAAGCGGCGCAGGTCCTAATCCAGGCACTTGTCATCTCCCGTCTGGATTACTGCAACTCGCTGCTGGCTGGGCTCCCTGCCTGTGCCATTAAACCCCTTCAACTCATCCAGAACGCAGCCCGTCTGGTGTTCAACCTTCCCAAGTTCTCTCACGTCACCCCGCTCCTCCGTTCTCTCCACTGGCTTCCAGTTGAAGCTCGCATCCGCTACAAGACCATGGTGCTTGCCTACGGAGCTGTGAGGGGAACGGCACCTCAGTACCTCCAGGCTCTGATCAGGCCCTACACCCAAACAAGGGCACTGCGTTCATCCACCTCTGGCCTGCTCGCCTCCCTACCACTGAGGAAGTACAGCTCCCGCTCAGCCCAGTCAAAACTGTTCGCTGCCCTGGCCCCCCAATGGTGGAACAAACTCCCTCACGACGCCAGGACAGCGGAGTCAATCACCACCTTCCGGAGACACCTGAAACCCCACCTCTTTAAGGAATACCTAGGATAGGTTAAGTAATCCCTCTCACCCCACCCCCCTAAGTTTTAGATGCACTATTGTTAAGTGACTGTCCCACTGGATGTCATAAGGTGAATGCACCAATTTGTAAGTCGCTCTGGATAAGAGCGTCTGCTAAATGACTTAAATGTAAAAATGTAATGTAGCAAAACAAACAGATTATCACTACCCTTAAAGATTGACTGCCAGCAAAAGGAAACCAGATCCATGTGGAAAAGTTCTCATGAACTACAATCTTAATTGTTTTCAAACTTAGTGCAAATTAACTGTAGCATAACATCCATCACAGTATAAAGTCACTTACCTTCTCCAACTTCTGTCTGAAGTCATATTCCACAATTTCTTTCAGTTCTGGCAAAGGAGGTTGTAGGCCACACTGTAGAGCCTCTCTGACAAAATGTGGCTCTACACCCCCATGTACCAGACAGACAGTAATCATGTGGCACACCTGCTTGTATACACCATCATTGTCTTCTGTGTGACAGCACTCTAACAGTAAATAAAGGACACATTATACAAAAATCAAATGTCTTACTCAAAGTCATACATAATGCCATAAACAAACTTATCTTTGTTGGTGTAAAGTGTAACTTACCTTGAGAGTTGCAAGAAAGGCATTTTTGCCAATCAGGTCCCTCAAATATTGCAGAGGAATGGATGGCACTCATTAGCAGCCGGGGAAAATCTCGAGGGACCACCCTCATCAGCTGCCCCTTTTCTGTCAGCATCCCTAAAAACCGTGTCTATTTTTGCCTCCGGATTAAAGCAGGCTCTCTGAAAGCCTCTCATTGCACAATCATAAACGTTGTCCCTCATCACGTTAATTCTGTTGGCATCTCATTAACTTCAGCAGTGTTTGGAGGTCAACACTAAATAGACATTCAGAATAACAAAGCTCAGATACTTCCTACAATTCATCTGTAATAACAAGACATTTAATTATTTACAGGGATGACTTACTCATTGTCATCACCAACATCAACAGAAGAGTGAGGTGAAGGAGAACGATAAGCCTCAGGGAAAGGTGGAGGGGAGGCCACAGGAAGTGGTATAGGTGGACGCCACACCAAACTGGAAGTCTTCTGACTAGCTTGGAAAGACGGTACCGTGCAGTACCGAAGAGCCCTTACTGCTGCTCGATCATCCTATTTTTCTAACTTAATTGAGGAAAATAAGAACAATCTGAAATTCCTTTTTGATACTGTCGCAAAGCTAACTAAAAAGCAGCATTCCCCAAGAGAGGATGGCTTTCACTTTAGCAGTGATAAATTCATTAACTTCTTTGAGGAAAAGATTATGATTATTAGAAAGCAAATGACGGATTCCTCTTTAAATCTGCATATTCCTTCAAAGCTCAGTTGTCCTGAGTCGGCGCAACTCTGCCAGGACCTAGGATCAAGAGAGACGCTGAAGTGTTTTAGTAGTATATCTCTTGACACAATGATGAAAATAATCATGGCCTCTAAACCTTCAAGCTGCATACTGGACCCTATTCCAACTAAACTACTGAAAGAGCTGCTTCCTGTGCTTGGCCATCCTATGTTGAACATAATAAACGGCTCTCTATCCACCGGATGTGTACCAAACTCACTAAAAGTGGCAGTAATAAAGCCTCTCTTGAAAAAGCCAAACCTTGACCCAGAAAATATCAAAAACTAAAATCGGCCTATATCGAATCTTCCGATCCTCTCAACATTTTTAGAAAAGGCTGTTGCGCAGCCTGGTTTTAGACCCCATCATAGCACTGAGACTGCACTTGTGAAGGTGGTAAATTACATTTTAATGTCATCGGACCGAGGCTCTGCATCTGTCCTTGTGCTCCTAGACCTTAGTGCTGCTTTTGATACCATCGATCACCACATTCTTTTGGAGAGATTGGAAACCCAAATTGGTCTACATGGACAAGTTCTGGCCTGGTTTAGATCTTATCTGTCGGAAAGATATCAGTTTGTCTCTGTGAATGGTTTGTCCTCTTGGGGATGTTATTCGAAAACATGTTCACTTTCACTGCTATGCGGATGACAGACAGCTGTACATTTCAATGAAACATGGTGGAGCCCCAAAATTGCCCTCGCTCGAAGCATGTGTTTCAGACATAAGGAAGTGGATGGCTGCAAACTTTCTACATTTAAATTCAGACAAAACAGAGAAGCTTGTTCTAGGTCCCAAGAAACAGAGATCTTCTGTTGAATCTGGCAATTAATCTTAATGGTTGTACAGTCTCAAATAAAACTGTGAAGGACCTCGGCGTTACTCTGGACCCTGATCTCTCTTTTGAAGAACGACCTGACATGACTCCTTGCTGTCCCCAGTCCACCTGACCGTGCTGCTGCTCCAGTTTCAACTGTTCTGCCTTATTATTATTCGACCATGCTGGTCATTTATGAACATTTGAACATCTTGGCCATGTTCTGTTATAATCTCCACCCGGCACAGCCAGAAGAGGACTGGCCACCCCAGATAGCCTGATTCCTCTCTAGGTTTCTTCCTAGGTTTTGGCCTAGGGAGTTTTTCCTAGCCACCGTGCTTCTACACCTGCATTGCTTGCTGTTTGGAGTTTTAGGCTGGGTTTCTGTACAGCACTTTGAGATATCAGCTGATGTACGAAGGGCTATATAAATACATTTGATTTGACGGGGGCCACAGGAAGTGGTATAGGTGGAGGGGGCCCACAAGGTGGTGCAGAAGATGGGGGGCTACAGGAATAGTTGCTGCCACAAGTGTAGCCTTATTTGTAGAAGTACTCTGTAAAAGGTCATTTAAAGGCTTATACATTTCAAAAACATGGAGAAAGCAATAGAGCTGTCAAACAATGTGATTGCGTTCTGAAAATGATTTACAGAAAAAGAAATGTCTCATGCATCACTCACAGTATAATGTAATTAATGTGTAGGTTAAGAAGACATTAAGGATGCATGTAGCTCTATTTTTTAAATCATATTTTCATTCTGTATTACATTCAACAAGCAGACAGTGTTGTTTTCTCCTCCACGGTCCGTCCTAACTCTGGAGGGAACGCCATTTCTGGAGACAGCAATCATGAAGCAATTCATTACAGTACTGCTGCGATTGTTGCTAGAAGCACAGAGAAATACAACCAGGCGGCTGTACCCATCAATGCCACCATGTATGACTATCCTCCACCTAAACCAGAAAACAGCACTGGTTGATACAAAAGCTGAAGACACATGAAATATACAAACATCACCATCCTCCTTTACCACTTAGATGCTGCATCAGGTTCCTGCAGTATATAACAAAGCAGCAGACCAAATATTAAATTAACATCCAAAATGTGGAACAATGTTAATGAACAGTCTACTGCGGATCACAACTATAAGTACTTCCGTTAGCCCTCTAAAGGCTTCAACAAGGGTTTGTTCTAGACTGTTTCCTGCAGCGGAACATGTGTGATTACAATATCTACTTCAATTGGAAAAATAACCACGTTTATCTTGGTGAGTGAAGAGGACAGACTCTCCTGTTGTTCACACTTAGGCACAAATACTTTTGTTTTTGCCTCCGTGGGTCCTCAATATAAGCATGTTTGTTAATTTCACGATGCAGATATTCTGTCAATCACAGAAGTAGCAGAAACACAATGAACCAAATATTATCCACATGACTGACTTATGGTATCAAGGGCCATTTAAAAAAAATGTTAACCTTTATTTTACTAGGCAAGTCACAAATTCTTATTTTCAATGACGGCCTAGGAACAGTGGGTTAACTGCCTGTTCAGGGGCAGAACGACATTGTCAGCTCGGGGATTCGAACTTGCAACCTTTCGGTTACATTTACATTACATTTAAGTCATTTAGCAGACGCTCTTATCCAGAGCGACTTACTAGTCCAACGCTCTAACCACTAGGCTACCCTACTGCCCATTGCTTAATGAACTGTTAGTTGTTGGTGAACAAGTTGTTGATGAACAATTCGAGATGTTACGATGTACAACTTCTCACCAGTGATGTAGATAATTGTGTCTATCAAAGATACATCTACCTTATCAGTTTGTGGTTTCCATCAAGGTGCCATTACGAGTTTGGTCCAGCAACACGGTATGACCTTCTATGCAGCCTCTGCGACATGGCTCTGAGGGCAGTCACCCTCACTCTGCATCTCTGCACCCTTAATGGTGAGCCCTTAATGGTGATCGAACAGCCGTCAATCCACGCCGGTCCACGTTTGTCGTTCCCAGCCACCAAGTCCTTAATCTTTTCATCCAGAGCCAAGTCTGACATGTCAGAATATAACGGGTCATGTGACAGATTAAAGTGTCTGGGGAAAAAATTACCAATGGACAGGGATGAGGTCATGCATATCATCATAGTCCTTTAAAAGTCCTGTCTTGATTGTCGTCATTCTAAATTGTTTGATTGGTAAGAAACTGGAAACCATGCATCTAAAGTCTGTAGTTTACAGCATTACTCCCAAGAACAACTGGAAACCATGCATCTAAAGTCTGTAGTTTACAGCATTACTCCCAAGAACAACTGGAAACCATGCATCTAAAGTCTGTAGTTTACAGCATTACTCCCAAGAACAACTGGAAACCATGCATCTAAAGTCTGTAGTTTACAGCATTACTCCCAAGAACAACTGGAAACCATGCATCTAAAGTCTAGTTTACAGCATTACTCCCAAGAACAACTGGAAACCATGCATCTAGTCTGTAATTTACAGCATTTACTCCCAAGAACAACTGGAAACAAGACGGTGCCGTTCACTGTGGCTATGGCCGGGGTGTGCAGCTAAGGAAGGTTACTAAGCAAACTAGTAACTAATTTAGCAATCCAGCCATTTACATACCAGCATTCATAACAACAATATATATATATTCTACATATACTAGCTAAATATAGTGCCTAATCAGACTTACATTAGTGACACATAGGCCTAAGTTACTTGCACTGCGGTCTCTGTCTGAGCCTCCAACATAGCTGCATAGCCAATCACAGACCAGTCCTCTGTGTTAGCTAGCAGATTAACTTTATGATTAAGTAATAATTGTATTTCAAAAGAATCAACCTTGTTAACGTGGACCGAAGGGCATCAAGTCCAGGATTATCGTCGAGCAGAAGCCGAGTGCAGCCATTTAGGGTCTGTTTGCAGCAGATATGGAAGTTCCTTCTCGCCATCTTCAATTGTGATGTTGTTGAATCAAACTGACTGTACAGATTTAATGAGGAGCTAAAATTATAAAATTAGCATATTAAAGAACGTGTAACGTTAGCGTGTATATGTATATTTAGCAGCTGTGGGGCGTTAATTTGATGTGCGCAGTACTGCTTACAGCCGTTTATTTAGCATGTTAGTTAATTTAGCATGTTATTTAACCTAATTTAACCTATGGGGGCGCTGTGTCATTATTGGATAAAAAGACGTGCCCGTTTTAAGCGCAATATTTTGTCATGAAAAGATGCTCGACTATGCATGGAATTGACAGCCTTGGAAAGACACGACTCTGACGTCTCCAAAACTGCAAAGATATTATCTGTGAGTGCCCCAGAACTAATGCAACAGGCGAAACCAAGATGAAGTTTCATACAGGAAATGCTCCAGATTCTGAAGGCGCTGTGTTCCAATGTCTCCTTATATGGCTGTGAATGCGCCAGGAATGAGCCCGCGCTTTCTGTCTATTCCCCTATTCCCCGAGGTGTCTGCAGCATTGTGACACGTTTGTAGGCATATCATTGGAAGATTGACCATAAGAGACTACATTTACCTGGTGTCCCGCCCGGTGTCCTGTGTGCGTAATCTGTAGGTCCATGCGCGTTCCATTTCTTCAGAAGAGAAAGTAAAAATCCATCGTGGCAGTTATCGTCGATAGATATGTAAAAAACACCTTGAGGATTGATTCTAAACATCGGTTTGCCATGTTTCTGTTGATATTATGGAGTTAATTTGGAAAGAAGTTCGCGTTTTACATTTACGTCATTTAGCAGACGCTCTTATCCAGAGCAACTTACAAATTGGTTATAATGACTTTTTTCCTTACCCATACGTGATGAACAAAACGGAGCGTTGAGTCGACACAAATAATACTTTTTGTATAAACAGAACATTTGCTATCTAACAGTCTCCTCATTGAAAACATCTGAAGTTCTTCAAAGGTAGATTTTATTTGAATGCTTTTATGGTTTTTGTGGAAAATGTTGCATGCTGAATGCTAACGCTAAATGGTACATTAGCCATCAATACTGTTACACAAATACTTGTTTTGCAACGGTTGAGAAGCATATTTTGAAAATCTGAGATGACAGTGTTGTTAAAAGGCTAAGCTTGAGAGCAAATAGATTCATTTCATTTGCGATTTTCATGAATAGTTAACGTTGTGTTATGCTAATGAGCTTGCGGATAGATTTACACAATCCTGGAGAGGTTTTTTTTCGTAGCTAAACGTGCCGCAGAAAACGGAGTGATTTGTCCTAAACAAATAATCTTTCAGGAAAAACTGAACATTTGCCATCTGAGAGTCTCCTCATTGAAAACATCTGAAGTTCTTCAAAGGTAAATGATTTTATTTTAATGGTTTTCTGTTTTGTGTAAATGTTGCCTGCTGAATGCAAACGCTAAATGCTACGTTAGCTATCAATACTGTTACACAAATGCTTGTTTTGCAATGGTTGAGAAGCATATTTTGAAAATTTGAAATGAGTGTTGTTAAAAGGCTAATAAGCTTGAGAGCAAATAGATTCATTTCATTTGCGATTTTCATGAATAGCTAACGTTGCGTTATGGTAATGAGCTTGAGGCTGTAGTCACGATACCGGATCCGGGATGGCTCGACGCAAGAAGTTAACACCTGCATCTGTTTACTTTACACACTTAGCATTAAAAAGATTGCGTTTTGACCCCAAACGGCATTCCAGGTAGCTACGTCAAATAACGATGTATTAATCTCCATGTCTGTGGACAAACTCCGTACATGTCTGTGTTGCAGCTCGAGAATCGGGATGTTCGTTTCACTCAGTGGATTTATTTTTTATTAAAATGTAAAAGTAAAACTTAAAAAAAATAAAAAAATCAGGCCCTATTAATTTCTGCATATTTTTAACTCAGAACTCGTACATGGACAGAGAATTGCGCAGTTTGTATGCAAAATGCATGCATGTTGGAAGGTCTGGGACTATTAGATGCAATCTACCTTGATTGCAGTGAAGCATGATAATTGTCCATCTTTTGGCTATTTAGATATACTGATTATGTTCTCAGTTTCCAAGCTTTTCTGAACTGCAACACACCTGGATCTGATAAACATATTATTTCATACATGTTAACAATGCTCAGAATGAGCATTCCAAAAGTTGTGTACATATAGTTTAGATTAGTTCTTTTTGGAACCCAAATGTTAATATTATTAGAATTTCTATAGCACATTTTCATGTCAGTTATGCCTTCCCCATCAACACTTAAGTTAAGGGCCAATTGGATCATGCAAGTGACAAATAAATGAATATTCAAACTTAACTACAATTTCATACTAAACCAATAAGTCCCTCTGTAAATCAGTGAAGGAATAGTATTTCTGTAGTTATTTGGACAGTTTATTGCCATGTATCTGGAATGAAGAAACTAGTGGGGTGTTGGGGTGTATGAACACATTGTAATACAGCCAATTTATGTCAATACCACAGTGATTAAATTTAGCAGGCAAAAAAAAGAAAAGTCAAGTCACCAGCTCTTTGACTTTTATTTGAGCTTGCATTTTGTTCAAATTCATGTTTGAATACATAAAAAGCTTTTTAAAAATGTCAAACTGACCAGATATCAAATTACTTTTCTTTTAAAAACCATTGTGTAAAAACTTAGGACCGATTTAGAAAAAAAACGTCTTCAGTTTCCTCAACTTTTTTTTATAGCTGTCACGTAAAAAATAATGGAACAAAACAGGTCTGCATAGATTCTGCAGGCAAATCGGTGGTAATCCGGTCAAATGCATGGTACAAGCTTAAGACGATCGTCAAGTCAAATCTGTTTCTTATTGCTCAGATCTTTGATGTTTCTTCTTGATGACATTACTGTAGAGGAAAAGAGATTATTAGAATATACAGTAGAAGGATTTGACCAGTCAACTCAGGCTGTGCAGCAGCATCAAGACAGGCAGGAGGACCAACAGACATGGCACAGACAATGGCAGGAGGCCTGCAGTCAGGCAGCCAGTCTGCTTGATCAAATCCATAGCATCACCATGCCCCTGCCTTGGGTGATGAGCGTAGCGGCAATGTAAAGTGCAGACAGATGCTAGCTTTAGAACTTAAGAGTGAACTGGCACGAGACACTACACCAAGGCCTACTGCCATCTGATGGACTTTTCCCACTGAAATGTTGTAAATTGGGGGTCTCAAACTGGGGGCATGCGGGCCAGATGCGTCCTGCAAGCAGATTTAATGCGGCCCGTGGTAGAAAATGTAGATTGTATATTGAGAAGTGCTGTGAATGACTACAGATAATCAACTGTTATCATTTGGCCAAATTCCAAGTTGTATGAGATTTTTTTTTTTACATTAATCATGAATAAGCCAGCACAGTCCACTATGAACAAAAACTAAGCTTGACTCTATGAAATTACAATCCAGCATGTTTTCTAACAAGGAAAGAAATCATACCCATATCCCAGAAATCAGGTATGCAGATTTGATTAGAGCACCAAATAGCAATATTTGTGTGTGTTGGGGACCCACCCGGACGATGGTAGAGATGGTATGCCGGTAGTTTCTACTCAGCCCCGCCCTGCTCGGCTGCGGGAGCGGACGTTTTCTCAAGGGATGGTTCGCCGTCGGCCTTGGGCTCCTTGCCATCCTGGGGCTTGCCACCGGTCTGTGGGCGTCTGCGGCGGTAGTTGAAGTTTCGGCGGTAGCGGCGCTGGCGGGGCTCCTGGTTCTCGCCGTCACCACCCTGGTTCTCCTTGTTTTCCCCCTCGCCGTCCCGTACCGGTCTGGGACGGGGTGGACCACCACCTCTGCTGTAGGACGGGACACACTTTAACACCCGAGTAATCTTAAAAACAGCCCCTGGCACCCATACAACTTCAAATTAGGACAGTGAATTCCATTTAAAAAATCTTACTGAAATCCCAACTCAGAAACAACGAGTCAAATTTCAGATGATAACCTAAATTGAAATGGAATTGACCTAAACCCCCGGGTTTGCAGATTCGATGGAATTGGAAGTGTTCAAAAGCAATTACGGGGATTTGATCCACCCAGCCTTCGAATGGGCTTAGGGGTAGTTGTGCATCAAATGGCTGCAAGAAGACATTCCCAAGCATCTTGTGCACCATGTGTGTGTAATATGTGCCATGTACAGTATGCAATGTGCTGCCTTGTCCTTATATTTCATGAATGGACTTCAATCAATTCTGCCATATACTCAAACAAGCTAAGAATTGACCGTGGCCTAACAGCGTGGGGGCGCTCACTCCTGTCATGTGTATGAACCTGTGTCTGTGCCCTCAACTACTTCTGATCAAGTACCAATGTAAATACCATGCCCCCCAATACAAGCTCATCGGTGCCTACCAGAAGAGAGTAAAAGCAGTGCCATAACCACAGGTTTGATGGACCATTCCGAAAGTACAGCCAAAATAGGAACAAGAATAACCTGAGAAAGTAATGGGCCATATACAGGGTGGTTGAGGGGGAATGAGAGTAGAGGTTAACTATGTATATGCTGAGATCAGAGGTATTTATGCTCTCGCCATTATTATTGTCAGAGAAGAGACATTAAACTCATCACTTCAACAGCATTGATATTCATAGACCGTTTAGTTCAGGAATTATTCAAGATAATAGTCCAGATAGTTTGGCCAATTTGCCATGTTCACACATTTCATAATACTTCCACTAATAAAAACAATCAGGACTAAAGAGACATGAAGTCGTTGTCATTTCTGAAGGAGTACCCATAGAGTACATTTAAATGAAAAGTAAAATATACTATCGGAAAGCAGTTGCCATTCAATGTTAGGCTGCAATAAGGGGAACATGCAGTCAGCAAACTGCCCAATGGTAACGTCGCAGATAAATAGATTCCGAATCACGTACCTGTGTGACAAATTCACCTAACCTTTAGTTGACAGACAAATTAGATATGGTTTTCTGCTGTTATATAACCCCTTTTTGCAGCCTTGTGTCAATGAACTCAACACGGAAAACCTTGGTCTGAACCTTGGTCGGAAGCCTCTGTAGTAGTTCTGCCTCATTGGTTTGTTGCCCTGGTCTGGACCACCCTGGTTCTCGTCGCCTTCTCCACCCTAAAAACAAACAAGAGTTAGTCACACACATTCAATCACTGACTCAATACCCTAGATCCAGCTCTGAAACTCACCTTTTGGATAGAACGAGTCTTGAAAAACAGGAAAAGATATACTTTGATGAAGGTCAACTGACCAAAAGTTTAGTTACTACTAAAATTAAAATAAATGCGCAGGTGCGCAGATACTTTTTCCTGTTTTGCATTTTGCCTCCAGCACCTACAGTAATTACCAGCCACTGATTCAGTGAGGAAATCAGTGACTGGTTTCTTCAAAACCAGTATTTCTGTTTGCAGCCAACTTCAGGTGCTGTCAGTATATTATATGAACCTACGTGTTTTCCACGAGCACCAACTACTCATTTTTCAGCCGGACACTTTTCCCACTTAAATGATCAAAGCTACTAATGAGCTAGTCATAAAATAATTCTGCTGAGCACTTCTGTTAGAATGAACATTATTCATCTTCTACCGATCTATTGATAGCACAGGCGCCTGTCAGTCACAAAATCAGCGATGACAGGGAAACAATGCTGGTTTGACAGTCCGTCCCACCTCTCATTACCTGGGTGTGTTGTGTGCGCTGTGGTTGCAGCCACATTTCTTTACACGGAGGGTGAGAGCATGAATTTGCACATCCCATATGTGGTAACGTTGAGTCGAAATCCAATTAGCCTATTGTTTTCTGGCACATACATATCCTTTTGCATGCAGGGTCCGACATTAAAGATGGCCCAGGAAGAGTAAAAACATGTGCCAGCCCAGTGGATCTTGTCAGCAACTTTTCAGCACATTTTTGCATTCCAGTTCAACATTTACCTGCAAAAATGGTTTAACCCTGGGGGACAAGCCACTCCAGACCCCAGACCAGGAGAGCCTAGCTGGCTTCATGGTCAATTTGGCTGGCTACTCCATGTGACTGTGGAAAACATAGCTATATATAGATTGAAGCATTGCGCGGGTGGCAATCAGCAGTAGGTGTAACATCTTGGGTTTGTGTGAAAGTTTGATTCACCTATTTTGGTCAAACTGAGGTATAATTTGTCTGTTGACCAGTGGTTTGGAGCCAACTTTAAGTACTGTCAATATATAGACCTTTATGTAGACCTATTTTGGTCAACCTGTATTGGTCTGTTAACGAGGTTTTGATTTGTCCGGCCATAACCAATTGTGGCACGAATGTTTGACGAGAGTGTGTATGACATCACTGGAACGGGGCCGGACTGCTTCAGGAGTGCCTGTGACAGCGTACCTCAGTCATCTCTCCGCAAGGTGCGTTGGTGTACGGGGGCCGACGGCCGTAGCGTCTACGTACAAAGTTTGGGGGGTAGCGCCGTCTCCCAGGGAAGGAGGGCCTGCGCTGCTGGGTCTGCATCTCTCCCTCTGGGGCGCTCTCGGCGCCCTCACGGCTCTTGCGGGGGGGCCGATCTCCTTCGCCCTCACCGTCGCTCTGGTAGTTGTCTGGGTATTCGCCGTCACGGGCAGGGCCCCTCCTGCGGGGGTACCGCCTATAGCGGTTCCGGTCAGCGGCATACTTGCTCCCCTGGACTGGGACACCCGCTGGGCCGGTGACATTGGCTGCCTCTGCTCCCTGGGAAGAGATACATACATACATAACCACTGGGGTGCACACTACCCTTCTGGAGTATGAAGTTGTTTTAGCTGTGCATCGTTGCATGATATTGTGTTGACTGGTCAAATCCAAAATTGGGCACATTAGAATCACCGACAATCATAACTTTGAGGTACGTGAAGTTAAAGTCTAGATTTGGTTGCCTTAAATATTGCTAAACATATTAAACAAGTGGTATCAAATCATTTGTGAGCCTGCAAGAGTGGTGCCAATGACAGTTAATAATAAAGCTCTCTGTTGTGTAAATAAAAGTGGTAACTACCTTCTCCCCTTCAACCACATCAAACTCCACAATTTCTCCATCTCCAACACTGCGAAGGTATTTCCTTGGGTTGTTTTTCTTTATGGCAGTCTAAAAAATAAAATAATTTATTTATTTTTATGTATAGAACATTTCATTACAAACTTGTCTTTGTGGTGTCAACTACAATCCAATTGTGATAACTGGAAAAAGTTCCATGTTGGGCAATAAACGACTTGACCATTGGAGAACTGGGGAGTTTTTACCTGGTGGACAAAGACGTCATCTTTTGTGTCATTCCTTGTGGGTGAAGGGAGAAAAAGGTGTAGTTAAATATCAGACAATAAAAGCCATTGGATTAAAAATGTCTATTGTAACATTGAGGCTAACAGATTTGAACAGAACTGGCTTAATTGTGCATTCATTGAGTCTTTACACAAGAGCATGCCGTGGCCAACCAAATACACTTCCCAGCTTTGTTAGCAAATCCAAGCCATATTAGGATTGGGAATGTTCCCTCACAAACACCCTCATCATATTAGTGTCTTTAGGAGAAGCCCGGGAGTGGGGCAACTTGCCTGTTGATGAAACCGTAGCCATTTCTGACGTTGAACCATTTGACTGTACCCAAGACCTTAGTTGCTGAAAAATAAAAATACGTACACACAATTTAGGTGTGATTCACTTGTTTTTATCCCCTATATTTTTTTGCATTCAAATTAATAACGTGGCACCCCCACAAAATTACATGCACATTAGCAGTTTCTCATTGACATATTGCACATCAAAGGGGGGAAATTGTGAAGTGCACTTCAAGTGGGTAATCTAATGGCAAGACTGATTAAGACCACAGACCAGGACCAGAGAAGATACTAGGGAAGCAAGCTATAATTATCCCCCAACTGTTGGGCTTTTTATAGATTCTGATGCTAAACCCTTGGTGTTTGCTTCCACCTGCCATGGCATGGTCCTATGCATATCAACATTACAGTGGCACAACTTTCACTGGGGACATGGTGGTCATGACCCCCATTCTGAAATTTAAATTTTGTCCCTCCCAGTTTTATCATTGCACTGTGATAAATAAAAACGGCAGCAGTGTGCCTGAGGACCATGCGGACACCTCAGAGCGGTCGGGTAGGCTGTTGGGAGGTTAGCCGGCTGGATTTAGGACCTGTCCGAGCAGGCTAACAGGCTTATGAAAGACTGTTCAAGCCTTTGGTGCAGGCCAGAGGCAGCTGCTGTCAGTGTATGTGTTGCAATCTTTCGCCGAATTGTAAAAGCAGAGCAGAAACTGGCTAATGACTGATGTAGCTGGCAAGGTAACTGCTAAACAGAAGAAATAAAGTGTTTAGCTCTAGCTATTAGTCAGATGGTAATAATAGCCACTGCATATCGATATCCAACAGCTTTTTGTACGAAATGTTTTGTAGCCTTTGTTTTGTCCCGTTTCACAGAAGTAAATTAACTTGGCTAGCTTTCGCCAGTTGATGTACTATTCGAGTTGGCTAGCATTACCGATTTGTTTTGCTTCACACCAGACCTGAATCAAACGATGAAATCAGCAGCCAAACGATTGAAGGTCAATGGTTTGACATTTTCAGTGCAATGTGAATTATAATTAGAGTCGGTATAGCATTGTAACGTGAAACATCAGTCAGTTTCCCTAACTAATTCCCTACTTTTCACACTGACAGTAATAAACAGCTCTACGGGCTTTACTGTCATCGTAGTCAGTACACCACATTATGCTCATCAAGTTAACAGGATCAGATGGTGACAGGTGTCCCAGCAGGGTCAGACAGCCAGGAAAGACCAGTCTACAGAGCTCAGGTGAATCTTGCAGTATATTCATATCGGTGAATGATACAAAGTTCCATCTTGAGTTGGGTAGACCTACAGTAGCTACAGGACAGCAGTTTAAAGAAACAGTCTGGGACCTGGGAATAACGGTAATTGTAATTATTGAACAATTGATTGTATTCTTGGTTAATATAATGTATAAATGGACAGATGTCATTATTTGTAATCCCTCATCTTAGGAGGATCAGATGGTGACAGGGTTTCAGCAGGGTCAAGCATCCAGGAAAAAAAACAGTCTGACAGAGCAGAGGTAAGTTCTTGCAGATAACACTATTCTCTCTGTGCAATAAGATGGACAAGCCAGATGCATCAAAGATTGAAACTATTTTAAGGGGGAAACCTGGTAGAAGCTGTTGATGAATTGATACAGATATGAAACTATTTTAAGGGGGAAACCTGGTAGAAGCTGTTGATGAATTGATACAGATATGTTTGAATGCCCAGTCGTGTTCATATATGCTCAGACAAATTGCTGCCATGTAAAACCACCCATAGAAAGTCATATGCCAGCGAATCAATAACATGGAATCAAAAGTCAGTCCTCTGCTGGAGGTAAATTAACAAAAGGGGAACCATTTGCATATGTTATGGTCTTGTGAAGGCTGGCTGAATCCTGGCAAAGAGTAAGTTATTTTGTCTCAGCATGTCTACAGATTCTCCATTCTCCCAGTTTTTGTTTGCTTGGAAATGTTTGACACTGGAGACTTATCACAAGAAACTATAACCATTCATTGGAAGGTTTGTTATCCTTCAACAATGCCACAAAGGATGGACAAAATGTCAATTTAGGTGTCACTATATTTTGATTTCAAGATTAAGGATATATTGTGGTGGGCGCTGCAAGGTAGTGGACCCCTTGGGACAGGACGACCCAGCTCTACAGTGTGCAAGTAAAAATGCCTCTACAGTGTACTATTAGAGATCAATTATTTGGAGGATGTGCTGTTTGTGTAAATGTATGTTATTTTTGGTTTATATTACTTGTTTCCAAACATTACGCTTGGGAATAGAATTGTTGTTTTTTTAAGATGGGAAGGAAATTGGATAGGAGAATTGTGTTATTGACTAGACTGGTGGGGGTCAGGCGTGCAGGTGGATGGCTAAAACCAAAGTTGCACCTCTGCATCATTAGCTCCAAAAACACCCATCCTACGTGTTATGAGACCAGAACATAACAGTACTAGA
Source organism: Oncorhynchus gorbuscha (assembly GCF_021184085.1). Classification (NCBI taxonomy): domain Eukaryota; kingdom Metazoa; phylum Chordata; class Actinopteri; order Salmoniformes; family Salmonidae; genus Oncorhynchus; species Oncorhynchus gorbuscha. The sequence continues at coordinate 49,335,445 of NC_060182.1, forward strand.
CTAGACATTCAATGTGGCCTACCAGCATTCCACCAAACTGATCAGAACGAGTGCCTGCCCTGGAGGTAGCATAGCTAGCTAATATCGTGTGTAAGCTGGACTGCTAATTATTTTCCGAGCGGAACTGTCTGGGCATAATTTATGAATACTAGGTAACTAGCTAGACAACCATTTACCCAGTTCAAAAGAGCAAGTCTTGAATCTTCGCACGTGGCGTCGCGCCCCATGATGATAGCTTGCTATTTTGCTAGCTAACGTTAGCATATTATATTTGGTCTCAACCGTGTGGTTGGACATGAGCCAGGATGTCGTTCATAACGTCAAATTAATACTCATGTGCACAGCGGTAGAAATCGAGTATTGGGTACGGTTTCATGCTTAATAAAAGTACAATTGTTTGCCAAAGCGGGACAAAAGAAATTCGTAGAAACCGAATATCAAAGCGGACATTTTGGGGGTCCCTATAGCTATCACCTCGACCGAAAGAGCTAGCTAGCTGACTAGCTTAGCCATCTGCAATTTTACACGAAATAATCATTTGGGGGCTATGCTTCATCATACAATTGGTTATATAGTTATCGAACGTTAGCAATGTATTAGCGGGCTATTTAGCATGATCGCTAGCAAGTTCATCAGTATGTGCCATAGCTGCGAACAAAGGGATACGAACGCAATCGAGCCTCTGCAGTCAGTCATGGGCATCAATGAATTGTTTGTTACAAGTCCGTCCCTATTATAACTTTAGAAAATAAAATGCAAGCAAAACCGTCGTATACACTACCAATGTATTGAAAACAGTGTTATTTATGTGTAACCAGTGCGTTACGGAACCGGGAACCAAGGCCAATATCCACTTCTACTGTTTTGACAGGCTAACGTTAACTGCTGGCTAAATCACTGCTAGATGCAGGAGACTGCGGACAAGAAGGTCCGTCTAAAGTTGGTTACAATTACAACATGTGCCAAACCACATGCATTTCAGTATTAATTAACGTTTGCAAAGCTCTAACCTTGTCTCACAGGTCAGGTGTGTGGTCAGACTAAGGATGCGTTACCAGTGAGGCTAGGCAAAGGTGAAATTTAAAAAAGGTAGAAACCAGTGAGGCTAGGTAAAGGTGAAATAAGGTAGAAAACTGTTGTAGAACTACTGACATTTGAATTGGCCAATGTACCGTTACAGTTGAGACGAACTATCAACGATATCTAACGTTAAACGGTTTCAAACTAGCCATCATGCTAGCAAACTAAGGACACGGAACACTATTTAGCGGTTGCTATCTAACTAGTTAGCCAATTACAATATTACCTAGATTTAGGCAGCTAGTTAGGTAACTAAACGTTCCCCGTTTTAGTAATCAGCTGACGTTGTGAACTAGCTAACGAACATAGTTTATAGCTAATCCAATTGTAGGTAAATTAGTAAGCGTTTTGTGAGTAACGTTACCGTGCCAATAAACCCACATTTGCATTGAATGGATCACCTGGCCAGCTTGCTTACCGATGACCTTCTTATCCCCCGCGGAAACGGCGGTTGCCGCCGGGCTGGATGGGCTCTCCGCGTCGACGACAGCAGGCTCCGGCGGTTGTGTCTCGGCCTCGCTGCTCATGTTTTCTGGTTGGTTATGGCTTTTGCCGGCGGTGGCTCTCTAGTGTGTTTCCCGGTTCTAGATGGTAACCTGGGCCGGCGGTGGTAGGGGCTGCTGCCTTCGGGCTCTCAACTTTCCTCTCCGCTCCCGTTGCCGATCGAACTGGGAGGAATAACAAACAACGCAAAGGAATATCCCTATCCATAGTCCCTCCCAGTCTGTAATATAATTGGTCGAATTCTCTCCTCTCCATCACCGTCACGAATCATTTTCGTTACTATTGGTTATATTGGTTGCCAGTTATTTAAAGAAATACTTGGTGGAAGAGAAATGTCGAAAACCAATACCGATTACACGACAGAGCCACACAGACGATCACGACACATTGTAGCTAGCTAACCCATTTTGTTACATTGTACAGTACACCTAGATTATGGCGGACCAGAACTGCCGTAATTAGAATTAAATTCATTAATAAATTCACACAAATAGATACATACATTAATATATCCATATAAATGTATACATAAATGCATAGCCGGATGAATGATTGCATACAAATATATTAATATTTAAATAATTAATCCCACTTTTATTTTATTCATATATATATCACACAGATCCACAAAGAATTCGAAAACAAATCCAATTTTGAAAAACTCCCATATCTACTGGGTGAAATTCCACAGTGTGCCCATCACAGCAGCAAGATTTGTGACCTGTTGCCACGAGAAAAGGGCAACCAGTGAAGAACAAACACCATTGTAAATACAACCCATATTTATGCTTATTTATTTTATCTTGTGTCCTTTAACTATTTGTACATTGTATATATATATATATTTATATATAATATACTATATAATATATTTATATATAATATGACATTTGTAATGTCTTTACTGTTTTGAAACTTCTGTATGTGTAATGTTTACTGTTCATTTTTGTTGTTTTTCACCTTATATATTCACTTTGTATGTTGTCTACCTCACTTGCTTTGGCAATGTTAACACATGTTTCCCATGCCAATAAAGCCCTTGAATTTAATTGAATTGAATATATGATCTCCCGATTTGTGTATTTCTTCCTCCAATAATGATAATGAGGGGGTGTCAAGCAAAGGTATGTGGGTGGTGTCTTAACACACCATTGGTTGATCAATTCCACAGCGCGTTGATCGATTGCTTTTGCCTGGGCTGCGTTCGGTATGACAAAGTGATGACAAAGTGTCCAAAGCTTTTTGGTCATGTTTCACAATAATATATAATTAATTAACATTTTGCTGCTTTGCTGCACGTGCACAATAAAAACTCACGGCACATTTTCCTAGCTTGACGTAGAAACAGGTGAACAGTTTTGGATCACTGTACCAGGTCTGTGTTACACGTGGGTTGCCTTTGACAACAAGGCACCGGACTACAGTCGTATTGTTTTCAACCTAGAAGAAGACCAAGAGACGAGAGAAGGCAAGGAGTCTACCTGAGGTCTAAAGTATATGAACGTCTCATGTAAAGGGTGAATACATTGTATTAATGTATATCACACAGATCTCAACGAAAAAATATATATCCCAGACAGGATTGAAGAATGGGACAAGTAAAGTGAATATAAGTCAGTAATTGTGTCCGTAGCAGTTTTTATGAATTTGAGTAGTTACATACAATGCATGTTGACTGAATGGCTTTACTTCCAGGTAAGGCCTTTGCTTCTGGTATGCCTCCACACGGAAAAGCAGATAATCTGGGGAACTGTAACTTTCATTATCGGCCAGCACTGTATGAGAAGCGAACCACTAAGGATTAGCCACAATAGTGAAATTTGCGGTTCGCCTTCAAAATGAAGGTCTCGCACTGAAACGGACACAGTGGAATCATGACATATTTGCACTAGATAATGGTTAATAAGTTTGGAATGTTATATACATTCAACAAAATACAAACATTTGAAAAAAAAGGACATATCAGTTGAAATCGCACTGTGGATGTATTACACGTCATAACTGCATTGGGGGCTGTCTTGTTTTGCACACTTTGTACAAAATAATACAATGCAATACTACAGGATATTTCTTAACGTAGCTCTTAACGTAGCTAGCTATAAATGGCATGTTCACGTATCGCCAACCAGGATCAAACTGCCCATGACCTAACCATTTGGGTGGTCTTAACCAATCATAGCACAGTATGATATGGCGGTAAAATGCATCCAATTACAATTCAGTATGTTTACACATATGAATATTACAGGGGCATACTTATATTTCACGGTACAGCCTTACCTATGGATTGTGGATCAATGAAATGGGGTATCGCCTTTGCAGTGACACCCACAGAACACAGCTGTGAAGAGTTTACACATTAGCGTCGTAGCTCATATTGCATGACTTTGACTCACCTCACTATTCAGACTTGTGCATATTGAACATTCATATTGTAATGTACAGCCTAACCCCATATCATGGACCCAAGATCCATAGGTATCAGCTTACTCGGTTACCTACTCGGTGACACCCACAGAACACAATTGTGAAGTGTACATAAATATTACCATTGTAGCTCATTTTGTAGGACTTTGACTGTGGGAAATCACCTCCTCAGTCAGTCTATTGTGAATATTGAACATTCATACTGCAATGTGCAGCACAGTGGAGGTCGGTGCCGTTTAAGATGAGGGAGGACGAGAAAATATTTTATGAGCGTTGCTATATTTCTATTACAGCATATTTGATGACTCATTCATGTTCCATTCACCCAGCTCAATGTAACATCGATAGGTTTTGCTACCACTTGAATTTTTTATTTGAATTTTCCCTATACCAATCATGAGTTTTCTACAACCTAGCCAGTGGTGATTTTAGCATGTATATATTTGTGTGGCAAAAAAAAACATTTTTTTAGATGCATGCCAGTAAAGCCACAACACTAAACAATGATGTCGATTAAGGCAGCCCCCTGCACCTCTCTGATTCAGAGGAGTTAGGTTAAATGCGGAAGACACATTTCAGTTGAAGGCATTCAGTTGTACAACTGACTAGGTATCCCCCTTTCCCTTACATTAACAGCACTATAACGGTGACAAACAGTGCCCACAAACTGTTAGGGCCTACATATTAGAGGTCGACCGATTAATCAGAATGGCCGATTAATTAGGGCCGATTTCAAGTTTTCATAACAATCGGAAATCGGTACTCTTGGGCGCCGATTTCCGATGTATCTTTTACATTTACATTTTTTATATATATTTGTTTTATACCTTTTATTTAACTAGGCAAGTCAGTTAAGAACACATTCTTATTTTCAATGACTGCCTAGGAACTGTGGGTTAACTGCCTTGTTCAGGGGCAGAACCACAGATTTTCACCTTGTCAGCTCAGGGTTCCAATCTTGCAACCGCACAGTTAACTAGTCCAAGGCTCTAACCATTGCACTACACGAGTAATCTGCCTGTTACGCAAATGCAGTAGAAGCCAAGGTAAATTGCTAGCTAGCATTAAACTTATCTTATAAAAAACAATCAATCATAATCACTAGTTATAACTACTAATCCAGTTTAGCAGGCAATATTAACCAGGTGAAATTGTGTTATTTCTCTTGCGTTCATTGCACGCAGAGTCAGGGTATATGCAAGTTTGGGCTGCCTGGCTCATTGCAAATTCATTTTACATAATTATGACGTACATTGAAGGTTGTGCAATGTAACAAGAATATTTAGACTTAGGGATGCCACCCGTTAGATAAAATACCGAACGGTTCCATATTTCACTGAAATAATAAACGTTTTGTTTTCGAAATGATAGTTTCCAGATTCGATCATATTAATGACCAAAGGCTTGTATTTCTGTGTGTTATTATGTTATAATTAAGTGATTTGATAGAACAGTCTGACTGAGCAGGAGCAGGCCCGTAATCATTCATTCAAACAGAACTTTTGTGCGTTTTGCCAGCAGCTCTTCGCAAGCACAGCGCTGTTTATGACTTCAAGCCTATCAGCCTAATGGCTGGTGTAACCATTGTGAAATGGCTAGCTAGTTAGCTGGGCGTGCGCTAATATTGTTTCAAACGTCACTCGCTTTTAGATTTGGAGTAGTTATTCTCCTTGCGCTGCAAGGGCCGCAGCTTTTGTGGAGCGATGGGTAACGATGCTTCGAGTGTGGCTGTTGTCAATGTGTTCCTGGTTCGAGCCCAGGTAGGGGCGAGGAGGGGGGCGGAAGATATACTGTTACACTGGCAATACTATAGTGCCTACAAGAACATCCAATAGTCAAAGGTATATGAAATACAAATGGTATATAGAGAAATAGTCCTATAAATACTATATTAACTACAACCTGAAACCTCTTACCTTGGAATATTGAAGTCTCATGTTAAAAGGAACCACCAACTTTCATATGTTCTCATGTTCTGAGCAAGGAGCTTTTTTACATGGCACATATTTTTACATGGCACATATTACTTTCTTCTCCAACATTTTGTTTCAGCATTATTTAAACCAAATTGAACATGTTTCATTATTTATTTGAGGCTAAATTGATTTTATTGATGTTTTATGTTAAGTTAAAATAAGTGTTAATTCAGTATTGTTGTAATTGTCATTATTACAAATAAAAAATATATTTTTTAAATCGGCCGATTAATCGGTAGCATCTTTTTTGGTCCTCCAATAATCGGTATCGGCGTTGAAAAATCATAATCGGTCGACCTCTACTACATATAGCTGTCCCAACAGCAGAATCCCAACCGCATGCCCAACACTGCTACACCTGGCTATCAGCGGAGCCTTGTCAGGCAGAAAAACAGTTAGTTCAGCCTCATTTACTGCCTTTTAAAAAACATAGCTGATATGGCTGACTTGCTTAAACATATGTGGTTTCTACTGACAATTGAGAAGTACAAACTATGGCATAAATGGATGAAGAGTGGATAAGAGGCTATCTGTAATTTCAATTAAGACATTCATGAGCATGCTTGGGTGGGTGTAGTCAATATAATTATTTATTTGTTCAACACTTTTGAAATGCACAACGGCATAATTCAGAACATGGGCCATTCTTTATAGTGTTCTCCCTGTACACCAAGTCAGAACCATAGGATAAATAAAGGGGGCATATAAACAGACAATAAAAACTCTTACAATATTCGATGATGATATTTGTCTGGAACAGGCTATAGGCTACATGTGCACCACCAAGTCAGAACAGTAGGCTAAGTTATGAGAGGAAAAGGGACCAAATTATTAGGGTTCGGCACATGGGCTACTAACAGCTTATTACACAATATACACTTAGAATTACTTTAATAGCTGCACTATACAGTGCCTTCAGAAAGTTTTCAGACACCCTGACTTTTTCCACATTTTGTAGCGTAATGGCCTTATTCTATTTTTTTTACCTAGCAATCTACACAATAAATACCCAATAATGAGAAAGCAAAAACAGTTTTTTATTTTTTTGCAAATGTATAAAAAAATGAATAACACTGTATTTACAAACAGGAGCAATCAAATGTTTGGACACACCTACTAATTCCAGAGGTTTTCTTTATTTTTACTATTTTCTACATTGTAGAATAATAGAGAAGACATCACAGCTATGAAATAACACATGGAATAATGTAGTAACCAAAAAAGTGTTAAACAATGCTCTATGCATATGTTGCCTGTAATCCATGGCTTCTGGTTGGGATATGTACGTACGGTCAAAATATATTTTATATGAGATTCTTCAAAGTATCCACCCTATGCCTTGATGACAGCTTTGCACACTCTTGGCATTCTCTCAACCAGCTTCATGAAGGTAGTCACCTGGAATGCATTTCAATTAACAGGTGTGCTTTAAAAGTTAATTTGTGGAATTTCTTTCATTCTTAATGCATTTGAGCCAATCAGTTGTGTTGTGACAATGTAGGGGTGGGTATACAGAAGATGGCCTATTTGGTAAAATATCAAGTCCATATTATGGCAAGAACAGCTCAAATAAGCAAAGAGAAATGACAGTCCATCATTACTTTAAGACATGAAGGCCAGTCAATGCATAAAATGTCAAGAACTTTGAAAACCTTATACTTCTTTGACCCATTAACCAAAACAGTGTTAAACAAATCAAAATATATTTTATATTTGAGATTCTTCAAAGTTCCCTTTATGACAGCTTTGCACACTCTTGGCACTCTCTAAACCAAAAATCGCACATTTGGACTAATCAGACCGAAGGACAGATTTCCACTGGTCTCATCGCGCACCAGCAACTCCTGTGGCAGGCCCGGGCGCAGTATGCGCTAACCAAGGTTGCACGGTGCTTCTGTTTTCAATAGAGGACGAGAGGAAACTAAATCAAATCAAATTTTATTTGTCACATACACATGGTTAGCAGATATTAATGTGAGTGTAGCGAAATGCTTGTGCTTCTAGTTCCGACAATGCAGTAATAACCAACAAGTAATCTAACTAACAATTCCTAAACGACTGTCTTATACACAGTGTAAGGGGATAAAGAATATGTACATAAGGATATATGAATGAGTGATGGTACAGAGCAGCATAGGCAAGATACAGTAGATGGTATCGAGTACAGTATATACATATAAGATGAGTATGTAAACAAAGTGGCATAGTTAAAGTGGCTAGTGATACATGTATTACATAAGGATGCAGTCGATGATATAGAGTACAGTATATACATATGCATATGAGATGAATAATGTGGGGTAAGTAACATTATATAAGGTAGCATTGTTTAAAGTGGCTAGTGATATATTTACATCATTCCCATCAATTCCCATTATTAAAGTGGCTGGAGTTGAGTCAGTGTCAGTGTGTTGGCAGCGGCCACTCAATGTTAGTGGTGGCTGTTTAACAGTCTGATGGCCTTGAGATAGAAGCTGTTTTTCAGTCTCTCGGTCCCAGCTTTGATGCACCTGTACTGACCTCGCCTTCTGGCCAACTCTCAACAGCGTTACCCTTTTCCGGGATGGCCGTACTTCTTCATTGCACAAAGGAAATCCTCAACCAAATTCCAAAGACTGGTGACATCCAGTGGAAGCGGTAGGAACTGCAAACAAGTGCCTAAGATATATCGTCTCCCCAAGAGAACCATTGAACAGACAGCAACTTCTAAATAAATAATTCTGAATGGTTAGTCCTCAGGATTTTGCCTGCTACATAAGTTCTATTATACTCACAGACATGATTCAAACAGATGTAGAAACTTCAGAGTGGTTTCTATCCAAATCACGAATAATATGCTTATCTTATATTCCTGGCACGAGTAGCAGGAAGTTGAAATTGGGCACGCTATTTATTCAAAAGTGAAAATGTTGCCCCTTATACCTTAAGAAGTTAATCATTATGACACACCCCTCACTACTGTCAATGGTTACACTAATTGCACTGTGTGTCTACATAACCTGGTTCAAGTATTCATGACATTACCCTGAGGAAGGCACAGTGATGCCGAAACGTTGTTAAATACCCATTTAATTGCTGGGAGATTGCACATGGAGTGTGCGACTGAGGTGATGTCACCACATGTGTGGGATGTGGAACTAAAGGGTTAACTAAGGCGTATTGAGCAGGCCTAGATGCTCTACAGTGAAATACGGTAATAGTTACTAACCAAAACAGCAATGGACAAGGCATATTGACATTAGGGAGAGGCATGCATAGCCGAGTGATCATAGGGGTCCAGTGAGTGGCTCAGGCGGGCCGGAGACCAGGCAATTCAGGCAGCTAGGGGGCCGGGGCTAGCAAGCTAGCTGAAGGGCCTTAGAGGGACGTCGTGACGGAAGAAGTCAGTTGTAGCCCCCTCATGCTGTTACGTCGGCAGACCAGTCGTCGTGGATCAGCAGGGCTCCGTGTGGTAAAAGGGTCCAGGCCAATTGGCAAAATAGGTATAGTGGCCAAAGAATTTGTCTGATGGGCTTCTTAAGCTAACAGTCCGATATGCTCTAGACAGCTAGCGGGACATGGCTAGCAGGCTAGCAGATGGGCATTCAGGGGACATCGCAACGGAAAAGCCAGTTGAAAAAACCCCTCGGGCGAATTATGTCAGTAGTCCAGTCGTGATGGGTCGGCGGGGATCCAGGCCAATTGGCAAAATAGGTATTGTAGCCCAATGAGTGGCTGATGGTCCTCTTCGGCTAGCCGGGAGATGGGCTTAGAAAAGGCTAGTTGGTTCTTGCTTCGGGACAGAGACGTTGGTCAGGAGTGGCCAGGAGTGGTTTACCAGGCACCCGCATGTTTTGGAACATATCCTGCCGAGTGTCCAAGTAGCTGACACCATGATACTGAATAGATGGGTGGCCATCAAAAAATCCCTGCTCTTCAGTAACAATGAAGAGAGACAGGAGGAAAATGAGGATCCACTCCACAAGATCCGACCACTGGTCACTCATCTAACCTCAAAACTGACATCAATCCCAATGGGTGAGAAGCTGGCTGTTGATGAGCAGATGGCCCCATTCAAGGGAAGAAATAGATTGAAGCAATACCTGCCATCAAAACCTGGCTGGCTCTGATAGTGTCCCGCACAACTTCACAGGGAGAGTTGTAAATCTACACAGGGAGAGTTGTACAACCCCCTGAGCTAGCAGATGTGGGAGCAAGTGGCAACGTTGTACTCCACCTGGCCCAGCCTATACCCAAGCAAGAGAACTACAACCTCTTCTTCAACAACTGGTTTACGAGTGTCCATCTTGTGTTCACACTGGCTCAGCAGGGAATTGACTGCACTGGTACTGTTCGTGGCAACAGACTACCAGGCGTCAACTTGATGTACGATGCTGAGCTGAAGAGAGCAGCACGTGGATCTTTTCAACAGAAGATGGCCATGGTTGAAGAAACCACCTTCCACATTGTGAAGTGGTACGATAACCGCTCAGTGACCCTTCTGAGTGATTACACTGGAGCCCACCCAGTCAGGTTGACAGGTGGGATCGCAAGCGAAAGATGATCACCAAAGTCCCCTGCCCTGCTGTATATGGGTGGGGTGGATCTGCTTGACTTACTGATTGCACTGTACCAGAACAAAATCAGATCAAAGAAGTGGCACCACCGGCTGTTGTTCCACTTCCTGGATAGGATCATTGTGACCACCTGGCTGCTCTACCGAAGAGATTGTGAAGGCACTGGCATGAGAAAGAAGGAACAAATGTTTACCTTCAAGTCATACATCGCTGAAGGCCTATGCAAAAGTGGAAAGAGTCTGGAGAGCAAGAAAGATCGCCCCAGTTCCAGAATTGCTTGTGAGTATGAGGAGAAGAGGAGAAAAGGGCCCGCTGCTCCAATGCCACTCCCTGATGTGCGCCTGGATGCCACAGCCCACTGGATCATTATGGCTGAAGCAAAGGGGAGTTGCAAGGTACCAGGGTGCACAGGTACACCAAAAGCCAAGTGGTGGAAATGTCCACCTCTGTTTCACATCCACCAGAAACTGCTTTCTGAGGTTCTACACAGAATAGGAAATCGGAGTTTGCTTTGTCAAAAAGAGAAACACTGATTCAAACAACAACCCACACAAACACACGTTCAGACATGCGGAAACTCACACATATAAACACACAGGTTAACCCCTCCACAAACACACACACACACACACACACACACACACACACACACACACACACACACACACACACACACACACACACACACACACACACACACACACACACACACACACACACACACACACACACACACACACACAGTCATTTGGATGTTAGTTTATATGTTGATATGAAATGTGAGAAACATTTATACATGAGGTGTTAGTTGTAATTAGTAGTAGTTTGTTTATTTGATTGTTTGCTGTTTTGACTTTAAAGCTTCTAATTGGTTGGAACTATTTGTGGTTGATGTTTGTTCAAAATAAAACTTTTTCTAATGCATATATTGCTAGTTTTCCTTATTCCACTTATCATAATGTACTCTAGAAAACCTTGGTGTTTCAGACATTGTTGCCTTGAGGCAACAAACCAGTGTCTGGTTGGGGGAGCGACACATTTTATGATGGATGTATTAACAAAAAAATTGGATGAAATATATATTTCTCCCACAAAAAATACAAATTTATGCCATAGAGGGTTAAGTTCTGCAATAAGAGCTACAACACTAATATTTGTGTTAACTCTTCACAGTTATGAACATTTAATTGACCCAAATCCATAGGCAAGGCTGCACAGTATATATATATTTTTTTAACCTTTATTTAACTAGGCAAGTCAGTTAAGAACAAATTCTTATTTTCAATGATGGCCTATGAACAGTGGGTTAACTGCCTGTTCAGGGGCAGAACAACAGATTTGTACCTTGTCAGCTTGGGGATTTGAACTTGCAACCTTCCGGTTACTAGTCCAACACTCTAACCACTGGGCTACCCTGTATGCCCCAATGCAATTATGAAGTCTAATACATCCATCCACAGTGTGATTTTTTTGTTGTTGGTCAAATTAACAAATCGTCTTTTGTTGAATTTATATAACAACAGTTCCAACTTGTTAAGCATTATCCAGTTCAAATATGTATAGATTCCACTATTTGTAACTGTTTACGTCAGTTTTAATGCAGGACTACTATTTCTACTATTGTTGCTAATGGCTATTGTGGCTAATTTCACATAGCTGGTGACAAATAAGTCGAGCAACATGCTGTGATATTGATCAACCAATGGTGTGCTAGATACCACCCACAGACTTTTGATTGACACCCCCTCATCACATTGGAGGAAAAAAATTCATCAGTATATAAATTAAGAAAATCAACTACATACAGATTAAATTAAATACAAACATATATGTAGAGAATTTATTCATTGTAGTCAGTATTTTTTTATTTCCTTGCTCATCTATTTAATTATGTGGGGAAACATTTTATCTATGTATATGTGCATTTATTTATTAAATTCTAATTACGGTAGGTTTGGTCCTTTAGGTAAAAGTTACTAAGAACACATGCTGAGTAATTCTCATTCTGGTCCAGACACTTGATTTTTATGTTTTAAATAGTTTCTTTGGACATACCTTATTTGTAGTATCAAATGTAGGGCCTCCTGTCATTTTAAACAAACAAGGATTTATAAAGGGTTTATAGAGCATTCATATAGTCTTCAGAAGCACTACATATGCTACGTCTTTCACAAATCATTTATAAGGCCTAAGCAAAGTCATATGAATGATATAAAATGTCCTTCTGGTGATTTGACAAATATGACAGTGGCACATGCCTTTTTGTGACCCTTTTATACCATAAACAATTGCCTATGAATGATTTCTGAAGCCTCTATATAGGCCTAATTTGAAATAGTTTGATTTTTATTCTTTGTAAATTACTTTGTGATAGCGAGCAAGGACAACTAACACCATCGATCATAGTTAACGAGTTTGAATGTTATTCCACCATTGCCACATATATACCACAGGTGTCATAAAAGAGTGTCGTAAACCATCACTCAGAACCCCATCAATACATCTTCCTTTTTTTAAATATATTATTTTTTTATACAAATGTACACATTTCATCAACAAGCAATGTAAATTCACAAATATCAATTAATCTCTGTTTTCAAAAAGTCAATCATGAACATATCAAAACAAAACCCAACAACTCAACGAGTCAGCGTTTGGTCCATTAAACATCACCACTGAATATTCAATCTTTTCTAGAGGCCTGCTGGCCGTCTCAGACCTGCGCAGGGTCTGAGGCACTGTGTTCGAAGCTTCTGTCCCAGTACCTTCTGTCATACTCTGTCATACTCCCAGTACCTTCTGTCACATCCCCAATTGTTCTCGTTTTTTTTCCCTGTCTGTCCAGTGGCAGTATGCTGGTGTCCTCAAACGGCTCCTGTATTCTCAAAAGATTTTGTCTACTGCGCCGATACACAGCCCCATCTTCTGTCCAGACTGTATATGACCGAGGCGCAACCTCCAATAGCTTTTCTATCCCATGAATCTGGATCTTGACCCCGAATTCGATCCACATACTGAGCTGCCAACGGTAACAACACTCTAGCAGTTTTGTCATAGTATAATTTTTGTCTTGCCTTCACAGCATAAAGGGCAGTCATTCAGGTAGAAACTAGGCAACCTGGAATGCAACCTGCGTCCCATTTTTAAGACTTCAGCAGGTGACCGGCCACATTCCAAGGGCGCTGTGTTATGCAGGTGAATGAGGACCCAAAAGCAACTTGGCGAAAACAGAGTCTTTAATCCAGTAAAGTAAATCTACAATCATAAAGCATAATTCCACTCGTAATGACGAGAACAGACTGGAGACTCGATCATGAACTGCAGGTTGCCTCGGGAAGGCACTTGAACGTAGCAGACTCAGACACCTGCTCACCACGCAGCATCTGAGGGAAACACGACACGACAGGGCGATACACAGACACAGCACGGTGAACAATAGACAAGGATCCGACAGGGCAGGAACGGAAAACAAGGGGAGAAATAGGGACTCTAATCAGGGAAAAAGATAGGGAACAGGTGTGGGAAGACTAAATGATTGATTAGGGGAATAGGAACAGCTGGGAGCAGGAACGGAACGATAGAGAGAAGAGAGAGAGAAAAAGGGGAACGAACCTAAAAAGACCAGCAGGGGGAAAACGAACAGAAGGAAAAGCAAAATGACAAGACAATCTAAGACAAAACATGACAGTACCCCCCCACTCACCGAGCGCCTCCTGGCGCTCTCGAGGAGGAACACTGGCGGCAACGGAGGAAATCATAGATCACAAACGGTCCAGCACGTCCCGAGAAAGAACCCAACTCCTCTCCTCAGGACCGTAACGGAAAAACGAAAAAAAGGGAAACTAGGGTACTACTCTAAAAAAAAAATGAGACACGGGTAGAGAACTGAAAGCTTTAGAGCAAACAGGACCAAACAGGCCAGGAGAGTAACAACTAGGGACAGACTGAGACACAGCAAGGGCAGGAACAAGAACAGGAGAGATGCGATGGCAGGGAACAGACTGAGACCCAGCAAGACCAGGAGCAGAAGCAGAAAAAAAATTACCAGACTTCTTCTGCGCGCAGTCCGAACAAGCAGCCACGAAACGGCGCGTGTCACGCTCCTGAGTAGGCCACCAAAACCGCTGGCGAATAGAAGCAAGCGTACCCCGAACGCCGGGATGGACAGCTAACTTGGCAGAATGAGCCCACTGAAGAACAGCCAGACGAGTAGAAACAGGAACGAAAAGAAGGTTACTAGGGCAAGCGCGCGCGACGCAGTGTGCGTGAGTGCTTGCTTAACCTGTCTCTCAATTCCCCAGACAGTCAACCCGACAACACGCCCAACAGGAAGGATCCCTCGGGATCGGTAGAAGCCACAGAAGAACTAAAGAGACGGGATAAAGCATGAGGCTTGGTGTTCTTAGTACCCGGGCAATAAGAAATAACGAATTCGAAACGAGCGAAAAACAACGCCCAACGAGCATGACGCGCATTCAGTCGTTTGGCAGAACGGATGTACTCAAGGTTCTCTTGGTCAGTCCAAACGACAAAAGGAACGGTCGCCCCCTCCAACCACTGTCGCCATTTGCCTAGGGCTAAACGGATGGCGAGCAGTTCGCGGTTAGCCACATCATAGTTACGTTCCGACGGTGACAGGCGATGAGAAAAATACGCACAAGGGTGGACCCCATCGTCAGTATCGGAGCGCTGGGACAGAATGGCTCCCACGCCCACCCCGACGCGTCAACCTCAACAATAAACGGTTTAGTGACGTCAGGTGCAACAAGGATAGGAGCGGATGCAAAACGCTTCTTGAAGAGATCAGGACAACAATCATACGACCGGTGAGGAGGAAGGGAGTTGGTTCTGGACCGACTGAAGACCGTGCGCAGACCATGATACTCCTCCGGCACTCCTGTCAAATCACCAGGTTCCTCCTGAGAAGAGGGGACAGAACAAACAGGAGAAATAGCAGACATTAAACACTTCACATGACAAGAAACGTTCCAGGAAAGGATAGAATTACTAGACCAATCAAAAGAAGGATTATGACACACTAGCCAGGGATGACCCAAAACAACAGGTGTAAAAGGTGAACAAAAAATCAAAAAAGAAATGGTCTCACTATGGTTACCAGATACAGTGAGGGTTAAAGGTAGTGTTTCATATAATATACTGGGGAGAGGACTACCATCCAAGGCAAACATGACCGTGGGCTCCCTAACTGTCTGAGAGGAATGTCATGTTCCCGAGCCCAGGCTTCGTCCATAAAACAGCCCTCCGCCCCAGAGTCTATTAATGCACTGCAGGAAGCTGCCGATCCGGTCCAGCGTAGATGGACCGGTAAGGTAGTACAGGTACTTGACGGAGAGGACCGTCTAGTAGCGCTTATCAGTCGCCCTCCGCTTACTGATGAGCTCTGGCCTTTAACTGGACATGAAATGACAAAATGACCAGCGGAACCGCAATAGAGACAGAGGCGGTTGGTGATTCTCCGTTCCCTCTCCTTAGTCGAAATGCGAATACCCCCAGCTGCATGGGCTCAACACCTGAGTCAGTGGGGAAAGATGGTAGTGTCGGAGAGAGGGGAGACACAGTTAACGCGAGCTCTCTTCTATGAGCTCGGTGACGAAGATCTACCCGTCGTTCAATGCGAATAGCGAGTTCAATCAAAGAATCCACGCTGGATGGAACCTCCCGAGAGAGAATCTCATCCTTAACCTTAGCGTGGAGTCCCTCCAGAAAACGAGCGAGCAACGCCTGCTCGTTCCAGTTACTGGAGGCAGCAAGAGTGCGAAACTCTATAGAGTAATCCGTTATGGATCGATTACCTTGACATAGGGAAGACAGGGACCAGGAAGCTTCTTTCCCAAAAACTGAACGATCAAAAACCCTTATCATCTCCTCTTTAAAGTTCAGATAATTGTTAGTACACTCAGCGCTTGCCTCCCAGATAGCTGTGCCCCACTGCCTAGCCCGACCAGTAAGGAGTGATATGACGTAGGCAATCCGAGCTCTCTCTCTTGAGTATGTGTTGGGTTGGAGAGAGAACACTATATCACACTGGGTGAGAAAGGAGCGGCACTCAGTGGGCTGCCCAGAATAACATGGTGGGTTATTAACCCTAGGTTCCGGAGGCTCGGAAGACCCGGAAGTAGCTGGTGGCACGAGACGAAGATTCTGATACTGTCCTGAGAGGTCGGAGACCTGAGCGGCCAGGGTCTCAACGGCATGCCGAGCAGCAGACAATTCCTGCTCGTGTCTGCCGAGCATCGCTCCCTGGAACTCGAGAGTAGAGTAGAGAGAATCCATAGTCGCTGGGTCCATTCTTGGTCGGATCCTTCTGTTATGCAGGTGAATGAGGACCCAAAAGCAACTTGGCGAAAACAGAGTCTTTAATCCAGTAAAGTAAATCTACAATCATAAAGCATAATTCCACTCGTAATGACGAGAACAGACTGGAGACTCGATCATGAACTGCAGGTTGCCTCGGGAAGGCACTTGAACGTAGCAGACTCAGACACCTGCTCACCACGCAGCATCTGAGGGAAACACGACACGACAGGGCGATACACAGACACAGCACGGTGAACAATAGACAAGGATCCGACAGGGCAGGAACGGAAAACAAGGGGAGAAATAGGGACTCTAATCAGGGAAAAAGATAGGGAACAGGTGTGGGAAGACTAAATGATTGATTAGGGGAATAGGAACAGCTGGGAGCAGGAACGGAACGATAGAGAGAAGAGAGAGAGGAAGGGAGAGAGAAAAAGGGGAACGAACCTAAAAAGACCAGCAGGGGGAAAACGAACAGAAGGAAAAGCAAAATGACAAGACAATCTAAGACAAAACATGACACGCTGCTCTTTAAGACAAAGCCAAGTATGGATCAGTCCCACTGTGTGCTGCCTTTTTAAAAGTCTCTCTTCATGATTTAAACACCTTTTTCAGCCTTTCCATTACTTTTAGGATATAGCAGACTAGAGGTTATATGTCTGAACTCATAATGCTCTGTAAACACCTTAAACCTCGGTGCAATATCAGGTGCATTATCAGAAACCACCACTAGGGGAATCTCATGCAAAAAGTGCAAAATGACAGACTTTTCTGTTGTGCTGGACAAGAGTGGAATTTCAGGGTAATTTGACAAGTAGTCGATAGTCAACAAACAGTCCTCACCATTGCAGTGAAACAAGTTGACTCCAACCTTCTCCCAGGCTGTGGTGGGTACCTCTCCCATAACCATGGGCTCATTGGGCTGTCTCTATGAAATTTGAGACGTGTCACAATTTCCCACCATTTGCTCAATGTCATAATTTATATTTGGCCAGTAAAGGGACTCTCTCCAGCATCTCCCTACACATTGAAGTAGGTATCACCATTCTGTTATTCTTCAACAGCACACCATTGACCCCTGACAGCTCTGCGCATAGTGGGAAGTATTGTTTACAAGAGCCTTTTTGCCAGCCATTTTCCAGATTATGGATTACCTTGCAAAGAATGGGATCTGTTGTGATCTCTCAGCTATTCTCCTTAGTTGCTGCTCAGAAACAGGAAGTGACTCCATGACCATTTCCACATGCAAGGCAACCTCCTCCATAGACTCCTGATTGAAACTGATTTGGGCCACCACTGGTGGAGCCCTTGAGTGGGCATCTGCTTCGCAGCATCAGTCAAAGAACGGGTTCGTAAGCCACAGGCTTCCACACACCTTGATGCTCCTGAAGCAGCACTGCTCCAAAGCCATCTTTAGAGGCATCCGTGGACACCTTAGTAGGCCTGTCAGGTTAAAAAAAGTTAGTACTGGCTCTTCAGCCAAAATGTTCTTTACATTGTTCCACTCTCATGTTCCACAATAACTATGTCTTGTCCTGGAGGAGTGTCCTTAAGTTCACTGTTTTAGCTGACAGATTTGGTTCAAACTTCCCCAAATAATTGACCAATACCCAAAACACGCTGAATGCCTTTCCTATGTGTGGGATTAGCCATCTTCTTCGTCGCTTTGACCTTTGCATGATCAGGCTGCACACCCTCTGTGCTTTCCTTCACACAGAACTGACATTTAGCCCGATGTAGCTTCAAACCATGCTTCTGAAACTTCTGCAGAGTCTTTTCCAACCGTTCATTGTGTTCCTGAATAGTGGACCCCCAGACCCCAAAATCATCCACATACACTCCCTCTACTAACCCCTCAATGACACTATCCATGGCCTTGTGAATTCAGGGGCAGAAATTATGCCAAAAGGTGACATCTTAAAGGAATATCTTCCAAAGGGGTTATTGACTGTACAAGGCTTGGTGCTGCATCCAACCTCATCTGCCAGAATCCATTTGAAGCATCCAAACTTGAGAAATAATATGCGCCAGCCATTTCACACAATATCCCTTCCCTCTTAGGAATCTGAACAGTCTCCCTTTTGATACATTTATTAAGGTCCTTGGGGTCCATACAGACCCTCAGATCTCCATTCCTTTTCCGAACACACAACATGGAATTTACCCAGTCTGTCGGCTTCTCTGTTTTCACGAGCACATCGAGTTTCACCATTCTTACCAACTCCCTCTTTAGATCCTTCCGTAGTGGCACCGGTACTCTGCGTGGTGCATGAATCACTGACTTGGCTATTCTCTGTGAGGGTAATAGAGTGAATGAGAGGCTCCGAATCCTGTGAACACATCAGAATATCTTTGAGCTCCTCACCATTTTGATTACTTGTCACCCGTTGAACCCTGTGCAGCCAGTCGGTCATTAATGGTGTACACTCTCTTAGCCAGTCCCAACGACCCACATGCTTTATCCCCCAAAAGAAAATCATTCTCCTCTGGTACAATCACAAACATAAGTGTGTGGCTTCTTGTTTTCCCCTTTACAGTAAGCCGACACAAACCTTCAGTCTCAGTTGCTTGGCCGTTGTACGCATTGAGAGCCACAGCCTTTTGCATGATGACTGATTTGTGCTTTAACTCATGAAAATCCCTCATATTCATTAGGTTGGCTTTAGCTCCTTGTGGTACAACCCAGTGGTCACTAGCTACAGTATGGACCTGTGATGGTTCTTGCCCGTCCTCCATGCAATCCACAGTGTACACAAACAAATCAGTTTGTTCATTCTCCTCCATTTCAATGATGTGAACAATTTGTCTCCAATACTTGTCCTCTGCAAAACACATTTTTCCAAAATGATTTTTTCCCTTGCACTTGTAGCAAAATTTCCCAAACCAGTACACTTCCTGGTCTGGTGCCACACCTGATACAATCATGTTGCTTGTGAATCCTTTGATGAAAGTCATATTGCTTGGGGCTCCTTTGCTCATAGCGCCCCCTTGTGTCCTTCTCTACAAAATACACTGCTGCTCTTTCCACCTCCATAGCAGTACTTGCTGGTGTGGAGCTAAATATGCCTAATATGCCGTTATCCCAGCTCATTCGCCTGACATATTTTTACTGCAGTGTCCAAATGTAATTCCCTTTCCCCGCAGCCATCTTTCTCTAACTCTGGAGTCATTTATACCAAACACAATCTGATCTCGAAGCATAGGTAATTTCAAATAAACTTTTCACCTTGCTGTTGAATACGACAGCAAAACACAGACCGTTCATATGTCTCGTTCTTCTTAGGTGAACAATATGCATCAAACTGATCCAGTACCTCCGCAAACTCATCTTTATCGTCCTCATTTGCCGTACCACGCCATATCAGGGAACTTTTTACATACAAAGTGAATATTCACCTTTTTAGTTCGGCTTGTAATTAGTCTGGCTAGCTTTTGTCTTTCTTTTTAACATCTTTGTCACTCCCGTGTTTGTGCTTGTCTCCACCCCTCTACAGCTGTCGCCCATCTTCCCCGTTATCCATTCTACCTGCCTTGACCATGAGCCTGCCTGCCGTTCTGTACCTTTGGACTCTGATCTGGATTTACTGACCTCTGCCTGCCCTTTGACCTGTTGTTTGCCTGCCCCCCTGTTTTTGTAAGACACTTTTGTTACTTCGAAACTGTCTGCATCTGGGTCTTCTCCTGAGCCTTGACAGTCTTATTCCTATGTGTTTGTGTTCATTTTTGTCATTCTATGCTGCTTTTGTTTGACATTTCTTTGACATTTTATATATTCTTATAACTATTTATAATAATAGTTGTGGTCTGTATGACATTTTACAAATAAAGTGTATTATTCAATAGCAAATGTACATTAAGGCACATCTCTATCATATTCAAGCTTTTCTATATCTCTTTTGGCTGATGTGTATGTCAATTGTTTTATCTTTAGTCTGTAGCAGCACCAAGAGGCGTTTCTACCCAACAATGCAGAGAGAAACAACAGGTGTAGACTAACAGTGAAATGCTTCCTTACAGACCCTCTCCAACAATGTAGAGAGAAACAACAGGTGTAGACTAACAGTGAAATGCTTCCTTACAGACCCTCTCCAACAATGTAGAGAGAAACAACAGGTGTAGACTAACAGTGAAATGCTTCCTTACAGACCCTCCCCAACAATGTAGAGAGAAACAACAGGTGTAGACTAACAGTGAAATGCTTCCTTACGGGCCCTCCCCAACAATGTAGAGATAAACAACAGGTGTAGACTAACAGTGAAATGCTTCCTTACGGACCCTCTCCAACAATGCAGAGAGAAGCAACAGGTGTAGACTAACAGTGAAATGCTTCCTTACAGACCCTCTCCAACAATGTAGAGAGAAACAACAGGTGTAGACTAACAGTGAAATGCTTCCTTACAGACCCTCTCCAACAATGTAGAGAGAAACAACAGGTGTAGACTAACAGTGAAATGCTTCCTTATGGGCCCTCCCCAACAATGTAGAGAGAAACAACAGGTGTAGACTAACAGTAAAATGCTTCCTTACAGACCCTCCCCAATAATGTAGAGAGAAACAACAGGTGTAGACTAACAGTGAAATGCTTCCTTACAGACCCTCTCCAACAATGCAGAGAGAAACAACAGGTGTAGACTAACAGTGAAATGCTTCCTTACAGACACTTCCCAACAATGTAGAGAGAAACAACAGGTGTAGACTAACAGTGAAATGCTTCCTTACAGACCCTCTCCAACAATGTAGAGAGAAACAACAGGTGTAGACTAAGTGAAATGCTTCCTTACAGACCCTCTCCAACAATGTAGAGAGAAAGAAAGTAGATAAATAAAAAAGTAACAACACAAAAGTAATAATAATGTCATGTATTGTCATGTATTGTCATGTCTTGTCCCTGTGCTTTCTCTTCTCTTCGTTTCCCCCTGCTGGTCGTATTAGGTTTCTTTCTCTCTCTCTATCCCTCTCTCTCTCTATCGTTCCGTTCCTGCTCCCAGCTGTTCCTCATTCTCCTAACGACCTCGTTTACTCTCTCACACCTGTCCCCTATTTTGCCCTCTGATTAGGTCTCTATTTCTCTCTCGGTTTCTGCCTCTGTCCTTGTCGGATTCTTGTTTACTGTGTCCTTGTTCCGTCCTGTCGTGTTTTGCCTTTTCATCAGATGCTGCGTGTGAGCAGGTGTCTCTGTCCGCTACGGCCCGCGCCTACCCGAAGGGACCTGCAGTCTGTTGCCGCTTGTCCTGCAATTCTCCTCAACAACTAGAGGATTTATGTTTTCCCTGTTTGGACATCTCCTGTAAAGGATTGAGGATTATGTTTTCCCTGTTTGAACTTTAATAAACTCAGTTTCTGTTAAGTCGCTTTTGGGTCCCCACTCACCTGCATAACAGAAGAATCCGACCAAGAATGGACCCAGCGACTACGGATCCTCGCTACTCAGCCATCGAGATCCAGGGAGCGATGCTCGGCAGACACGAGCAGGAATTGTCTGCTGCTCGGCATGCCGTTGAGACCCTGGCCGCTCAGGTCTCCGACCTCTCAAAACATTTTCACAATCTCCGTCTCGATCCACCAGCTACTTCCTGGGCTTCCGAATCTCCGGAGCCCAGAATTAATAACCCACCGTGTTACTCTGGGCAGCCCACTGAATGCCGCTCGTTTCTCACCCAGTGTGATATTGTGTTCTCTCTCCAGCCCAACACATACTCAAGGGGTAGAGCTCGTATCGCCTACGTCATATCTCTCCTTACTGGACGGGCTCGTGAGTGGGGCACGGCAATCTGGGAGGCAAGGGCTGAGTGTACTAACGAGTATCAGAATTTTAAAGAGGAGATGATACGGGTTTTTGATCGTTCAGTTTTGGGGAAAGAAGCTTCCAGGGCCCTGGCTTCCCTATGTCAAGGTAATCGATCCATAACGGATTACTCTATAGAGTTTCGCACTCTTGCTGCCTCCAGTGACTGGAACGAGCCGGCGTTGCTCGCTCGTTTTCTGGAGGGTCTCCACGCTGAGGTTAAGGATGAGATTCTCTCCCGGGAGGTTCCTTCCAGCGTGGATTCTTTGATTGAACTCGCCATCCGCATAGAACGACGGGTAGATCTTCGTCCCCGAGCTCGTGGAAGAGAGCTCGCGTTAACAGTGTCCCCCCTCTCCGCATCACTACCATCTCCCCCCACTGGCTCAGGTGTTGAGCCCATGCAGCTGGGGGGTATTCGCATCTCGACTAAGGAGAGGGAACGGAGAATCACCAACCGCCTCTGTCTCTATTGAGGTTCTGCTGGACATTTTGTCATTTCATGTCCAGTAAAAGCCAGAGCTCATCAGTAAGCGGAGGGCTACTGGTGAGCGCTACTACTCAGGTCTCTCCGTCAAGATCCTGTACTACCTTGTCGGTCCATCTACGCTGGACCGGTTCGGCAGCTTCCTGCAGTGCCTTGATAGACTCTGGGGCTGAGGGCTGTTTTATGGACGAAGCCTGGGCTCGGGAACATGACATTCCTCTTAGACAGTTAGGGGAGCCCACTGCCATGTTCGCCTTGGATGGTAGTCCTCTCCCCAGTATATTATGTGAAACGCTACCTTTAACCCTCACTGTTTCTGGTAATCATAGTGAAACCATTTCTTTTTTGATTTTTCGTTCACCTTTTACACCTGTTGTTTTGGGTCATCCCTGGCTAGTGTGTCATAATCCTTCTATTAATTGGTCTAGTAATTCTATCCTATCCTGGAACGTTTCTTGTCATGTGAAATGTTTAATGTCTGCCATCCTCCTGTTTCTTCTGCCCCCTCTTCACAGGAGGAGCCTGGTGATTTGACAGGGGTGCCGGAGGAATATCATGATCTGCGCACGGTCTTCAGTCGGTCCAGGGCCACCTCCCTTCCTCCTCACCGGTCGTATGATTGTAGTATTGATCTCCTTCCGGGGACCACTCCCCCCTGGGGTAGACTATACTCTCTGTCGGCTCCCGAACGTAAGGCTCTCGAAGATTATCTGTCTGTTGCTCTCGACGCCGGTACCGTGGTCCCTTCTTCCTCTCCCGCCGGAGCGGGGTTTTTTTGTTAAGAAAAAGGACGGTACCCTGCGCCCCTGCGTGGATTATCGAGGGCTGAATGACATAACGGTTAAGAATCGTTATCCGCTTCCCCTTATGTCGTCAGCCTTCGAGATTCTGCAGGGAGCCAGGTTCTTTACTAAGTTGGACCTTCGTAACGCTTACCATCTCGTGCGCATCAGGGAGGGGGACGAGTGGAAAACGGCGTTTAACACTCCGTTAGGGCATTTTGAATACCGGGTTCTACCGTTCGGTCTCGCTAATGCTCCAGCTGTCTTTCAGGCATTAGTGAATGATGTACTGAGAGACATGCTGAACATCTTTGTTTTCGTTTACCTTGACGATATCCTGATTTTTTTCACCGTCACTCCAGATTCATGTTCAGCACGTTCGACGTGTTCTCCAGCGCCTTTTAGAGAATTGTCTTTATGTGAAGGCTGAGAAGTGCGCTTTTCATGTCTCCTCCGTCACATTTCTCGGTTCTGTTATTTCCGCTGAAGGCATTCAGATGGATCCCGCTAAGGTCCATGCTGTCAGCGATTGGCCCGTCCCTAAGTCACGTGTCGAGCTGCAGCGCTTTCTCGGTTTCGCGAATTTCTATCGGCGTTTCATTCGTAATTTCGGTCAAGTGGCAGCTCCTCTCACAGCCCTTACTTCTGTCAAGACGTGCTTTAAGTGGTCCGTTTCCGCCCAGGGAGCTTTTGATCTGCTCAAGAAGCGTTTTACATCCGCTCCTATCCTTGTTACTCCTGACGTCACTAAACAATTCATTGTCGAGGTTGACGCGTCAGAGGTGGGCGTGGGAGCCATTCTGTCCCAGCGCTCCCATTCTGACGATAAGGGCCATCCTTGCGCGTATTTTTCTCATCGCCTGTCGCCGTCGGAACGTAACTATGATGTGGGAAACCGCGAACTGCTCGCCATCCGCTTAGCCCTAGGCGAATGGCGACAGTGGTTGGAGGGGGCGACCGTTCCTTTTGTCGTTTGGACTGACCATAAGAACCTTGAGTACATCCGTTCTGCCAAACGACTCAATGCGCGTCAGGCTCGTTGGGCGTTGTTTTTCGCTTGTTTCGAGTTCATTATTTCTTATCGTCCGGGCACTAAGAACACCAAGCCTGATGCTTTATCCCGTCTCTTCAGTTCTTCTGTAGCCTCTACCGACCCCGAGGGGATTCTCCCTGAGGGGCGTGTTGTCGGGTTGACTGTCTGGGGAATTGAGAGACAGGTAAAGCAAGCACTCACTCACACTCCGTCGCCGGGCGCTTGTCCTAGGAATCTTCTTTTCGTTCCCGTTTCTACTCATCTGGCCGTTCTTCAGTGGGCTCACTCTGCCAAGTTAGCTGGCCACCCCGGCGTTCAGGGTACGCTTGCTTCTATTCGCCAGCGTTTTTGGTGGCCTACTCAGGAGCGTAACTCTCCTCCTGCCGGTCGTCTCAGACCGCTTTCCATTCCCTCTCGACCATGGTCTCACATCGCCTTAGACTTTATTACCGGTCTGCCTTCGTCAGCGGGGAAGACTGTTATTCTAACGGTTGTCGATAGGTTCTCTAAGGCGGCTCATTTTATTCCCCTCGCTAAGCACCTGTTTGAACTTGTTATCAGTATAAAAGACACCTGTCCACAACCTCAAACAGTCACACTCCAAACTCCACTACGGCCAAGAACAAAGAGCTGTCAAAGGACACAGAAACAAAATTGTAGACTTGCACAAGGTTGGGAAGACTGAATCTGCAATAGGTAAGCAGCTTGGTTTGAAGAAATCAACTGTGGGAGCAATTATTATGAAATGGAAGACATACAAGACCACTGATAATCTCCCTCGATCTGGGGCTCCACGCAAGATCTCACCCGGTGGGGTCGAAATGATCACAAGAGCGGTGAGCAAAAATCCCAGAACCACACGGGGGATCTGCAGAGAGTTGGGATCAAAGTAACAAAGCCTACCATCAGTAACACACTACGCCGCCAGGGACTCAAATCCTGCAGTGCCAGACGTGTCCAGGCCCATCTGAAGTTTGCTAGAGAGCATCTGGATGATCCAGAAGAAGATTGGGAGAATGCCATATGGTCAGATGAAACCAAAATATAACTTTTTGGTAAAAACTCAACTCGTCGTGTTTGGAGGACAAAGAATGCTGAGTTGCATCCAAATAACACCATACTTACTGTGAAGCATGGGGGTGGAAACATCATGCTTTGGGGCTGTTTTTCTGCAAAGGGACCAGGACGACTGATCCGTGTAAAGGAAAGAATGAATGGGGCCATGTATCGTGAGATTTTGAGTGAAAACCTCTTTCCATCAGCAAGGGCATTGAAGATGAAACATGGCTGGGTCTTTCAGCATGACAATGATCCCAAACACACTGCCTGGGCAACGAAGGAGTGGCTTTGTAAGAAGCATTTCAAGGTCCTGGAGTGGCCTAGCCAGTCTCCAGATCTCAACCCCATAGAAAATCTTTGGAGGGAGTTGAAAGTCCGTGTTGTCCAGCAACAGCCCCAAAACATCACTGCTCTAGAGGAGATCTGCATGGAGGAATGGGCCAAAATACCAGCAACAGTGTGTGAAAACCTTGTGAAGACTTACAGAAAACGTTTGACCTCTGTCATTGCCAACAAAGGGTATTTAACAAAGTATTGAGATAAACTTTTGTTATTGACCAAATACTTATTTCCCACCATAATTTGCAAATAAATTCATAAAAAATTAGGTTGGAGAGGCTGGAGCAGAGAGCACCTGCAGTGCCGATTTGGGGTTAAGTTCTTTGCTTAAGGGAACATCGGCAGTAGGTGGCACCCTGGACATTCACCAAGATTTTTGCCACCTTCGGCAGTGGGATTTGAACCTGCAACCCTCAGGATACTGGCCTGTTTCCTTAACCTTGAAGCTACCACCGCCCCTGCTCTTTTGTCCAGGTGGGAGATGGAAGTGTGGAGTGCAATAGAGATTGCATCATTTGTTGGGGCGGTATACGAATTGAAATGGGCCCAGGGTGTCTGGGATGATGGCGTTGATATGACCAGCCTTTCAAAACATTTCATGGCTACAGGTCTGAATGCTACGGGGTGATAGTCATTTAAACAGGTCACCTTGGCATTCTTGGGATTATGGTGGTCTGCTTGAAAGATTTAGGTATTACAGACTGGGTCAGGGAGAGGGTGAAAATGTCAGTGAAGATACTTGCCAGCTGGTCTGCGCATGCTCACAGTATGCGTCCTGGTAATCCGTCTGCGGCCTTGTGAATGTTAACCTATTTAAAGGTCTTACTCGTATCGGCTACGGAGAACGTGATTATACAGTCATCCAGAACAGCTCTCATGCATGGTTCAGTGTTGCTTGCCATTTAGCTCGTCTGATAGGCTCATGTCACTGGGCAGCTCGCGGATGGGTTTCCCTTTTTGTTATCCATGATTGTTTGCAAGCCCTACTACATCCGTTGAGTGTCAGAGCCGGCGTAGTAGAATTCAGTCTTAGTCCTGTATTGGCGCTTTGCCTGTTTGATGTCTCGAAAGTTGTAGCGGGATTTCTTATAAGCGTCCGGATTAGTGTCCCACTCCTTGAAAGCGGCAGCTCTTACCTACAGTATATCAGTGCAGATGTTGCCTGTAATCCATGGCTTCTGGCTGGGATATGTACATACAGTCATTGTTGGGATGACGTCGTCGACGCACTTATTAATGAAGCCGGTGACTAATGCGCGAGAGCCCCAAACTACCTCAATCCTTTGTCATGTTAATGCCCTGCTGGCACTGTTTGAGTACTGGTTGATATGTGAAGAGCTTGTTGTTAATGGCCAGGCCCTGTTGTCCCACACAAAGAAAGGCTTTAAAGTGACACTCCAGTCTCGTTTTCACCTAATTTAAAATCTGATTTACTTAGCAAAGGCACATCTCAATAGGTGGTCCAGGTAAGTCATGACATAGCACAAGTGGGGTGTGGGCCTTTCCTCTTTTGTTCTCTATTGTGCCTCAATTGTTAATTAAGCAAGGGGGAGGCCAATGAGCTCACGGATTCCCAAAAGACCAACTCCTTGAATACCCTAATCCTTGAAGTCTGCAGTTGTGTCTAAAAAAACACTATTTTTAACAGTAAAAGTTTTTTTTAATGAATAGCTGGAGGACGTCTTTAACATTGACCCCAGAAGCCTCCACCAAGCCCCCCAAAAACACATGAGAGATTAGAGTATTATTTTGTAACCCTAACATATAACATGGTTGGATGTCTTGATCCATTAGAATACCTGCAGTAGTTAATAAAAAAGTTAAACAATTAATTATACATGACACATTGAGAAACATGAATATTGTCCATATGCCACATCTATTCTAATTAGGCGATAAGACAGTTCATCAATGTCTTGCGACTGACATACATTGTTGGTTGAGGATACTAAATAATTGTTGAAAACCTGCCATGGCTAACAACTACTAAGTAAAATAGAGCTGCACCAAAAAGCACATTTACTGTACATTATCAATTCATAAAAAGGCAATAATTTCCATACAAATCAAAACAAACTTTTATTTATAGCTAGGCACTGAGGAACTACACAAATAGGCTGAACTAACCTATACATTTACATGTGAATTATGGAATACACATTGGAAATGTATTGAAGTATAGCTGAAATGTTGTCCCGAAGCCACTCCTGCGTTGTCTTGGCTGTGTGCTTAGGGTCGTTGTCGTGTTGGAAGGTGAACCTTCGCCCCAGTCTGAGGTCCTGAGTGCTCTGGAGCAGGTTTTCATCAAGGATCTCTCTGTACTTTGCTCTGTCTAGGGCTGTTACGGTGACCGTATTACCGCCACAGAGGTGGTCACAGAGTCATGACGGCAGTCAAATTCCATATGACCGTTTAGTCATGACAGTAATTAGGCTTCTCCAAGCTCTGATGCTGCTAGTCATTAGTAGCCTACCAACCTGCCACCTGCCTGGTACTCAGCACTCTATTGTCTCTCTAATCACTCTGACATCAATGCAAATCATAGTCGCACACCTCATCTATCCTAGAATTGGTAAATTTTTGTACTATGGGGAGAATGACATAAGCTAGTGCTTTTGCTGTTCGTTAGGCCTACTCATCTTATTGGCTGACAAAAAGTAGGCTAGTGGACAGTTCTTACATCTCCGATATGTGCCTTGGAATTCAATAAGAGGGATGGCACAGTGGCGTCCCCGATGTGTCTGTCTTCATTCACTTGTAGCCTACTTCTTAGCTGAAATGCCTGTGAGAAGGACCCGATCACATGAAGGCATTGGCTACGTCTGAGCCATGTGAGGTAGAGGTGCTACAGAGGGAGAAGCAGGGAGAAGGGAATTATAATTAGCCTATTATATTCAGCCCAAGGGCACAACGGCCACTTTGGCCCAAACGTTATGGATTTTTTAGGGGGCATTACGGCCACACAAGGGGGATGACACCGGGAAATTCAATGCCTGGTAAGAATATTATCAAGTGCTCGTCAGATTGTGAATGAGACTGAAGAAGTGTGTGCAGCTTGCAACCTTTTTTCAAATCATCGTTAGAGTCCCATCATGCAGCCTTAGAATGTATTAAAAATCAAAACATAGCCCAACGTTTGTATCACAACTAATTAAGTGATAATGCCCTCGAAGCCGGTGTTTGAACACTGGCTTCGAGGGCATTATCACTTTAATACAATGGGTTATCAACATATTCAAATAATGATTGACATATTTTTATTCATTTTATTTTGATGAATTTATTAATACTATTTCATTCTTCCACAAGATATAGTCCCGACCCAAATTTAGGGTTGCCAAGCTGGCTGGTCGTTCCTTCTATCGGTCCAGTTGCTAGAGACGCGGCCCAGTCTTCTGTATCTTTGGACGCAACCCAGTCGTTCTTTCTAAACGTCCCGTTGCCATACTGTCTGGCAACCTTCTTATCCCTTGCTAGCTAGATATCCAACAACGGCTAACTTAGAGCCAAATCAAAAAGTGCAGCCAGAATAACAGCAAAGCAGCTGCATTTGTTTAAGCTGTTTTCAAGTGACAATTATTTGGATACATCCATAACAATGAGCTAATAAAGCGCGAGTTTGCCTGGCATAGAACATCTCCACTACTGTCCCGTCGATGTGGATAGGGGGGTGCTCCCTCTGCTTTTTCCTGAAGTCCACAATCATCTCCTTTGTTTTGTTGACGTTGAGTGTGAGGTTATTTTCCTGACACCATACTCCGAGGGCCCTCACTTCCTCGTTGTTTGTAATCAAGCCTACCACTGTAGTGTCGTCTGCAAACTTGATGATTGAGTTGGAGGTGTACATGGCCACGCAGTAGTGGGTGAACAGGGAGTACAGGAGAGGGCTCAGAACGCACCCTTGTTGGGCCCCAGTGTTGAGGATCAGCGGGGTGGAGATGTTGTTACCTACCCTCACCACCTGGGGGAGGCCCGTCAGGAAGTCCAGTACCCAGTTGCACAGGGTGGGGCGAGACCCAGGGTCTCGAGCTTGATGATGAGTTTGGAGGGTACTATGGTGTTAAATGCTGAGCTGTAGTCGATGCTGGCTGGGTGGAAGGCAGAACACAGGATCCACTTCGGGAAAGTCATATTCCTGGTCGTAATGATGGTGAGTTGACGTTGCTCTTATATTCAGTAGTTCCTCCTGACTGTATGTAATGAAACCTAAGATTACCTTGGGTACCAATGAAAGAAATAACATGTAAAAAAAACTAAATACTGCATAGTTTCCTAGGAACGCGAAGCGAGGCGGCCATCTCTGTCGGCGCCGGAAGTTAAATCCATTATTTAAAAAAATGGAAAGAATATGGCACCATAACAAACCTGCCAAGAGAGGGCCACTCACCAAAACTCACATACCAGGCAAGGAGGGCATTAATCAGAGAGGCAACAAAGAGACCAAAGATAACCCTGGGAGCTGCAAAGCTCCACAGCGGAGATTGTAGTATCTGTCCATAGGACCACTTTAAGCCATACACTCCAGCCATTGCCATTACCATTGCTGAAAGAAAAAAATAAGTAAACACTTTTGGTGTTCGCCAAAAAGCATGTAGGAGACTCCCCAAAACATATGGAAGAAGGTACTCTGGTCAGATGAGACTAAAATGGAGCTTTTGGGCCATCAAGGAAAACACTATGTCTTGCACAAACCCAACACCTCTCATCACCCTAACAACACCAGAGGAGATCAAATACGAGCTAGCAGCCCGGGAGTAACCGTTGTACATTGATTCCCTATTTGCCCTTACTCTTAAGATTGATGAGCGTCTACGGGAACGCAGGAGTGAGAGGTCTGGACTTGGGCACACTCGTTCATCCGCTGCTGCTCGTTCATCTCCGAAGGAATCCAGATGTCCCCGAAGGCTGTATTTCCGAGAAGACCCGACGACACCATCATCAGTGAATGGTGAGTCAGATACACCGGAACCTATGTAATTGGACAGAGCTAGATTATCGCCTAGGGAACGTTCACATAGGCTACGTTCCAACAGTTGTCTGTACTGTGGGGCTGTGGGACATTATATAGCCACCTGCCTGGTTAAGAGACCTCTTTCTTTAGTAGGTACAAGCACTCTGGTGAGCCAGACTGGGATTCCTCTAATTCCCATCAACCGCACTCCCTTTTTTCATGATACTGCTGTGGGGAGACCAGTCTAAATCTCTCCGGGTGCCCATTGACTCTGGAGAGGATGAGAGTTTTACGGACGCTACCCTAGTTTCTTAATTAGGTATCCCATTGCAATTCCTCTCTGTTCCCATGGACGCTAGAGCACTGGACGGCCGCTCTACTGGTAGAGTTACCCACAGCACTGCTCCTGTTAATCTGCAGGTTTCAGGAAATCAGTGAGGCTATACAGACTATACAGGTTCTCCTCATTGAATTCCCCCATGTTCCTGTTTTTCTTAGCTCCAAAAGCCCAACCCCGTTATTGACTGGACCACGAGTTCATTCCTGGGTTGGAGTCTGTTCTGCCATTCCCATTGCCCCAAAGCAGCGCAGCCTTCCCCGAGACGGCCTCCTTAGGCTTAAGTCAAGCCTTGGATTTCTCTGCCATCCGCACAGAGTACCATGACCTCCTGGAGGTCTTCAGCAAGGCGTGGTCTACTTCTCTTCCCCCGCATCGTCCCTACGATTGTGCCATTGACCTTCTCCCAGGCACCACGCCGCCTCGTGGTTGGCTATATTCCCTATCTGGCCCAGAGACCAAGGCCATGGAAGAGTACATTGAGGACTCTCTGGCTGCTGGAGGCATCCGTCCTTCTGCATCCCCTGCCGGCGCAGGGTTTTTTTTGCGGAAAAGGACGAGACCCTGCATCCGTGCATTGACTACCGGGGCCTTAATGACATAATGACCAAGACGCGTTACCCCCTACCACTCCTCTCCTTAGCTTTCAAACCTCTCCATGGGGCTACCATCATCTTCAAGCTGGACCTTCAGAATGACAAGCACCTGGTTCGGATAAAGGAAGGGGATGAGTGGAAGACAGCCTTCAACACTGCCAGTGGACATTATGAGTACCTGGTCATGCTGTTTGGACTCACCACCGCCCCCGCGGTTTTCCAGGCCCTGGGAAACGATGTGCTCCGGGACATGTTAAATCATTTTGTGTTTGTCTACCTCAATAACATCCTGTTTTTTCCCCGTTCTGCCCAAGAACACGTTCTCGATGTTCGACAAGTCCTTCAGCGCCTCCTGGAGAACCAGTTATTTGTGAAAGCAGAGAAATGCGAAGAATAATAAAAGACAAAAGGGAATTATTATTAATTGGAGTGGCAAGATCGCCTCTACCAAATCTTTGATAATCACTTATTTCATCTGTGTTGTGTTCAGGAGGGCTCAATCACAAGTACTAAACTTTGCAGATAGAAGTGTCAGAGTAGACCAGTGGAAGATACTCAGAGGAGGAAGGGGAGGATCATCCTCCTCAGTAAATTTCATAAAAAGTTATCCTTGTTAGATAGAACTATACTAAATATATTCACGTCACCAAATAATTGATTAAAATATGTTGATTATAATGCACTGTTTTGCACATTTTTACAATGAAAGTCTACAGGGCTTTCATTGCTCGGGTTACAAGGCTCGGGTTCTGCATGATAAAAGGGTTGGGACACGCTGTCTGTGAATATCTTAACCGTAGATTCCTCCGGGTTGAATATGTACGAAATATGTCCCTCGCTTGTACACAAAAATCCTTTCAAACATTCGGGAGCCTCAAGCAAAATATCCTCCAGGCTTTTGGCGTTGGATTCATGACATGAGCTACAGAGCACTCCGAGAATTCCCCTTGTAGACATATTTTAGATGTTTAATATTCAGGTCTTAAAAAATGGCTTGTTCTGGACATTTATAAAGCCTAGGCCCCAGATACATAACCCTGGACATTCCTGCTTCATAGATAACAACCATAAGGGAGATAAAAACTGGGGGGTTGGGGGGACATACACTGTCCCAAAAGTTCAAACACTCAAACACCACCCTCCCCAGTTCAACCAGCCCCCCTAGACATCAAGCAACAGGCCTACTTCAAAGCATACCATAGAGCTATAAAATAACACACACCTTCTAACACGTGAACACATGAACAGGGGGGACGGGCCGGAGGCCCATATTCAGACATGTACATCATGACGTATGGTCATCAATCAATCATTTTGACCCGTGCCGTATCCTATTTCTCTCTGGAATCCAATCCTTCTAGAAAACATTTTTCTCTGCCCATGTCATAGGTCGCTCCCAAAATGTTTTAAATGTATTTATTTAACTGTATTTAACTAGGCAAGTTAAAAACAAATTCTTATTTACAATGACGGCCAAACCCGGACGACGCTGGGCCAATTGTGCGCCGCCCTATGGGACTCCCAATCACAGCCGGATGTGATGCAGCCTGGATTCTAACCAGGTACTGTGGTGACGCCTCTTGCCCTGAGATGCAGCGTTTTAGACCACTGCGCCACTCGAGAGCCCATCTGTGTCTGACTCACTAATAATTTCCTTCAAAGCCTCTTTCTCAGTATACCTGGTTTAAAAAAATGACAAAAACAACACACTGTTGATGTGCAAAGATGTAGTCACTGAGTGGACATATGATGTTCTAATTCAGCCATACATCATTGGAGAACATTGACAATAGGCTACTTTTGTTCGTAAGAACCGAACGATTCATGTAGCTCTAGTTTAAACACAGAGCAAATTGAAACTTACCTTGTAAAATGGTTGTGTTTTAGTGAAAACAAAATATAACATGAACTCATTGACTCTCTGGGCCGTGAATCGATAATGATAAGTCACAGGGCAACAGATAACATATCCTTATCATCTGTGGAGTCTACACTTTCACCACATACCAACGTTGTTCAAGATTTGTATAATTTTAGCTGTATAGTTTTAGCTTCTCCACACCAACAGACCATCAGTCTCAGCCATCTTGAAATGCGCTTGTGAGTGTGGCTTGCCCTTTTATGGTTGTATGCCCATATATGGTACTAAGTCGCACCAAAGATTGTATGGTTTATCTAGAAATCTAAGCTCCCCAGCTTTCAGGAAACACCCTGTATTCATGGATAGGGGCTACTGTTCTCACTTTGGCGACAATGAATAAAAAAATGCATATCAAGGTTCCCTATTTAGGGAACCCTACATTTGGAGAAGTTTTTAATGAATAGACGTGAGTTCCCTTGAATAACTAAAGCCCCTAAGCAGTGTTTGTAATTTCATTTTCAAAATCATCAATGTCTAATAAATGAGTGTTTATTTGATGAAAATAACTCCAAAATATATTCTGTATCATTTATTTCCCTGAGCCTACTTTGGCCATTGAAATGCTCAGTTGGATCGTGTGGGCTTTAGGGAAAAAAATATGGAGATTTACATACAAAGCCCTGATTCGCTGATAGGATGGTCTAGAGCACAACTTCTTACCCAGATGGTCATTTATTGGTCTATTTTAATCAGATCATATTGTAAAATCATGATGTGGGCCAAAAGTTCCATCCCACTTTAACAGGCTGAAATTCCAGGCATTAAAAAAAACAGCTCTTACACAAAAAGGGCATTACCATCATTTCCACAATTTCAGTGTTATTTCGAACCTCATAGTGTAAAACAAAAAAAATAATTAATGAGAAAATTACTTTTAATTACAACCCTAGTACCAAGTCCCCTTTAGTTCCAGTCAGGGGTGTAGGAGCGACTGACATTTTGCTACAGGGATCCAGATTTAATGTTGTTGAAAAATGCAAATTTCTAATGATTTTTTTAAAAGGATTACAAACCAATTTGAACTTACATATGGGCAAAGTTAAATTGATATATGGGCAAACTGATATTGCCAACTACTTTAATTATTTTGTACATTGGCATGATTAGCAAACTTAGGCATGCCAGCAACAAATGCTGACACTACACATCCAAGTATATCTGACCAAATTATGAAAGACAAGCATTGTCATTTCGAAATCAGTAAAGTGAGTTTGGAAGAGGTGAAAAAATGGTTGTCTATCAACAATGACAAGCCACCTGGGTCTGACAACTTGGATGGAAAATTACTGAGGATAATAGCGGACGATATTGCCACTCCTATATGTCATAACATATATTTAAGGATACTAGAAAGTGTGTGCCCTCAGGCCTGGAGGCAAAATTAATTCCACTACCTAAGAATAGTATTGTCCCCTTCACTGTCTCAAATAGCCGACCAATCAGCCTTTTACCAACCCATAGTTACGTTTTGGAAAAAATTGTGTTTGACCAGATACAATGCTATTTTACAGTAAACAAATTGACAAACTTTCAGCATACTTATAGGGAAGGACATTCAACAAGCACAGCACTTACACAAATGACTGATGATTGGCTGAGAGAAATTGATGATAAAAAGATTGTGGGGGCTGTTTTGTTAGACTTCAGTGCGGTCATAGTCTGCTGCTGTGTATTGACTACAGTTTGCTGCTCCTTCACATTTTCAACCATCTCGGTAACGCACCTTTCAACAGTTCTGGCAGACACAGGCATGTCTTTTATCTTTGAGATGATTGTGTCTGTTTAGGCAATCCATCTAATAAGGCCTGCAAACTACTGAGGAAAGCCTCCTTGATATATTCCCCATCAGCAAATGGTTTTCCATGTTTAGCAATGCACTGTGCAACTTTGTAGCTCACCTATAGGGGGTGGGCTCCTGAGTGGTGCAGCAGTCTACGGCACTGCATCTCAGTGCTAGAGGCGTCACTACAGACCCTGGTTCAACTCCAAGTTGTATCACAATCGGCCTTGATTGGGTGTCCCATAGGGCGGCGCACAATTGGCCCAGCGTTGTTAGGGTTTGTCCGGGGTAGGCTGTCATTGTAAATAAGAATTTGTTCTTAACTCACTTGCCTAGTTAAAAAAAGGTTAAATAAAATAAATTAAAATAAAAACCTCTGCAGCTTTTATCATACCTGGACAATGCCCTATTGATTCCTTCAGCCTTGTCCTCATCCTTGAAGTTTTTCTCATGTCTCGTTTCAAAATAATGCTGTACACTTCATGTCTGACAAACAACAGTTGTACAACAGAGAGTGCAAACAGACCAGTCCTTCAGCAAAACAAACCCATATTCCTTTGTCCAAGAGGCAATAAATGAGCGGACACCTGCCTTATTTTTCTTTGCCGATGACATTTTGCTCCCTGAACTTTTTTAAATAACAAAAGAAGGCTTACTAGCTGTTAGCCATGTGAAAATGATTCTCTCATCTTCAGTGCTGCCTTGGTTTTGAATTTGGCGGGAGAGGCGAGGTGGGGGTTGTCTTGCGCTGAACTAATAATATGAAACTCCTGCAAAATCATGAAAGCCCATTGGCTAATCAGGATTGATATACCTTGATATACCTTGATATAATTTGATTTGATTAGATTTTTGGGAACTACAACGTTGCAGTGAATACCAATGCAATTTCGAAAACAATGCATGCAATTTCAATTATTTTCTCCAGTTTAAAAAAAGTATAATTATTGGCAAAAAGAAGTGAGATAATAAACATCCAGCAAATGCAAATGCACGCCACACAAAAAATAATACAAAAAATAAAAAACATTTTAACTGTGATGAATTTAAAGGCAGCTAGTTTGCCAGGGGTGGTGTGCAGGCAGTTGCAGAGAATCTACTTACAGTCCTTAGCCCTACAGATAAAATCAATGCGATACATTTTTAGAGACATCTAAGCTTTCAAAGTCCTTTACACTACTTTGAAAAAACTATGTCTATTTTATTTACTCTCTTCTTGACTGGAGGCACATCCACTTGCTGCCCCTATGATGAAGACTAAGACAGTGATTGTGCAAGTAATTCTGATGCTAGCAAGTATTCTTGGCGTCAAAACATTCACTATGAGTTTTTCACACAGCCAGAACTACCCAGCTTTAGCTAGTTAGATAAAACCTGTAAAGCCAACTAGCCTGTCTGGGAACGGGGTTCCGCTAGCGGATGAAACAGCCAATGAAGTTGCAGGGTGCCAAATACAAATCAACTGAAATCTCCTAAATCAAATTACTCAAACATACAAGTATTAGGCAACCTTTTAAAGATACAATTCTTGTTAATCCAGCCACAGTGTCTGATTTCAAAAATGCTTTACAGTGAAAGCTCCACAAACGATTGTTAGGTAACCACCAAGTCACAGAAAAACCCAGCCATTTTTCCAGCCAAAGAGAGGAGTCACAAAAAGCACAAATAGAGATACAATTCATCACTAACCTTTGATGATCTTCATAAGATGACACTCATAGGACTTCATGTTACACAATACATGTATGTTTTGTTCGATAAAGTGCATATTTTTATCCAAAAATCTAATTTTACATTGGCGTGTTATGTTCAGTAGTTCCAAAACATGCAGTGATTTTGCAGAGAGCCACATCAATTCACAAAAATACTCATTATAAATGTTGATTAAAATACAAGTGTTATACATGGAACATTAGATAAACTTCTCCTTAATGCAACCACTGTGTCAGATTTGACAAAATTTGTTTACGGAAAAAGCATAATAATCTGAGTACGGCGCTCAGAGCCAACAGCCAAAAGAAATATCTGCCATGTTGCGCAGTCAACATTAGTCAGAAATAGTATTATAAATATTAACTTACCTTAGATGCTCTTCATGAGAATGCACTCCCTGGAATCCCAGTTCCACAATAAATGTTTGATTTGTTCGATAAAGTTCATCATCATTTATGTCCATATACCTCCTTTTGTTAGGGCGTTTGGTAAACAAATCCAAACGCGCGTGCAAGTCCAGCGGAAAGGTCGGACGAAAATTCCCAAAAGTTATATTACTGGTCGTAAAAACATATCAAACTATGTATAGAATCAATCTTTAGGATGTTTTATCATAAATGTTCAATAATGTTCCAACCGGAGAATTCCATTGTCAATGGAAAAGCAATGGAACGAGAACTACCTCTCATGTGAAATGCTCGTGACCAGCGCATGACTGCTGGCATACATCATTCCCCTCTTTCAGCCCCCCTTCATAGTAGAAGCCTCAAACAACGTTCTAAAGACTGTTGACATCTAGTGGAAACCATAGGAAGTGCAACATAACCAATATCCCACTGTGTATTTGATAGGGGCTGAGTTCAAAAACTACAAACCTCAGATTTCCCACTTCCTGGTTGGATTTTTTTCTCAGGTTTTCACCTGCGAAATGAGTTATGTTATACTTACAGACATCAGTCAAACAGTTTTAGAAACTTCCGAGTGTTTTCTATCCGATACTAATAATAATATGCATATATTAGCATCTGGGACTGAGTAGGAGGCCGTTTACTCTGGGCACGCTTTCATCCAAAAGTGAGTTGGCGCCCCCCCCTTGGGTTGTGCCGTGGTGGAGATCTTTGTTAGCTATACTCGGCCTTGTCTCAGGATGGTAAGTTGGTGGTTGAAGATATCCCTCTAGTGGTGTGGGGGCTGTGCTTTGGCAAAGTGGGTGGGGTTATATCCTTCCTGTTTGACCCTGTCCGGGGGTGTCATCGGATGGGGCCACAGTGTCTATATCTGGAGTACTTCTCCTGTCCTATCCGGTGTCCTGTGTGAATTTAAGTATGTTCTCTCTAATTCTCTCTTTCTCTCTTTCTTTCTCTCTCTCTGAGGACCTGAGCCCTAGGACCATGCCTCAGGACTACCGGGCATGATGACTCCTTGCTGTCCCCAGTCCACCTGGCCGTGCTGCTGCTCCAGTTTCAACTATTCTGCCTGTGATTATTATTGTTTGACCATGCTGGTCATTTATGAACATTTGAACATCTTGGCCATGTTCTGTTATAATCTCCACCCGGCACAGCCAGAAGAGGACTGGCCACCCCTCATAGCCTGGTTCCTCTCTAGGTTTCTTCCTAGGTTTTGGCCTTTCTATGGAGTTTTTCCTAGCCACCGTGCGTCTACACCTGCATTGCTTGATGTTTGGGGTTTTAGGCTGGGTTTCTGTACAGCACATTGAGATATCAGCTGATGTACGAAGGGCTATATAAATAAATGTGATTTGATTTGAAAATGCTGTCCTCTATCCCAAAGAAGCTAGCTACTAGCCAAGAGAAAGTTTTAGTTGCTCACGTTCGTTCTAACATATCAAAGTTTATTCTCATTCATACAGGTTTTACTTATTAAACTTACTTTGTTGTTACCAACAACAATTACTTTACCCGGTGCAGTGAGTAATAATGGTGGTGCTACACACACTGCCAGACTGCTTGTAACAACTGAGAGTGACAATGAAGCATTCAGTGGGGGCGGGGAAAGTGACACATTCCAGCAGCGGAGGCCTTTTCAAAATAAAAGTCCCTCAACGAATCTGGAGATTCATTTTTCTAAATAACATTCTTGCAGATTATTATTTTTATTATTGGGGGGAACCATTTTACCTGGTTTTAACATTGGGGAGGGGGCATGTCTACCCTTTCCCCCCCGGTCCTACGCCCTTGTTTCTGGTCAGACCTTGAAGTTACCACTTACCAGCTGGTATATGGGCGTAAAACAAATGGGCCTACATTTCCCTACTTACAGGAACTTATTCAAATACCATATATAGCATCTAGCCTAACCGGAATGGAGACGTGAGGAGAATCATTGTCGTACTGTAATTGATGGTAATCTATCGCATAATTTCATGAGTGTGTGTGGATTGTGCTGGGCTAGGTCTCTATCTGCTGACACGCCTCAGTGTGGTGCTGGTGGATGAAACGTACACATACCGGACTGTCACGGCGCTGTGGAGGATGGGGGTGGAGAGGGAGGACATTCAGACCCTCTGAAAGAGCTATTTGTACCCAAGGCATCCCTGGAGAAACTCCTTCACCCACCCAATAGTACTGGCCATCAGAGTCAGTCCACCCCATGTATGTCCAGAGTCTCCTGTGTGTGGGCAGTAAACATGCTGCCCATCTTTGAGGGGGGAAGAAAAGAAAGCTTGTTATGGCCACACAACCACAGCTCATTGTGATCTGGTTGAGAGCTCCTGCTTCAATACTGAGAAGCACAAGTTAAAGTCCAGAATTGTGTCCAACCACAGGTAAGATTACTGCATTAAACTTGCTTGAAAATAACATGATTAATAATGTCAATGATAAACAAAATGATGAGACATGCAGTCGGGACAGTGCTTTGAGATTGACTGTCATTTTAAAGATACATTATGTTTCCAGTGATACGTACATAGGGCTTATGCTAGTATAGGGGTTCCCAATTTCTTGGGGCCTGCGACCCTGTTTTGATATTTTTTTTAATTGCCACCCTACCATGTTTTAAAAGGGGTGTAATCAATGGCCAATGTTAACTTTTTCAATTGGGGCTATGACAGTCTATTACAAATCAGTCTGACAGTACTTCAATCTAAAGGAAGTATGGTTTGAAGTGACTGAAATTCATGTATTAGAAAGTTCACAAGGTCATAGGCAATACTTTTATATGATATTCTGTGTGTAGAAAATAAAATCATCATTAACCAGGTTTCCACCCAACCTTTATATGTGAGTAAAGTACATGTCGAATAAAAAATGTCAAGTCAGGCTCAATGGAAACAACATTTATCAGTAACCTTTCCATATGTCGACCCAAAAAAATACGCTAGACAAGGTGCAATGTTTTTGTGTTAGTGAAGCTAATTATGCGAGTAATGTTGGTGGAAACGCTTTTATGTGCAAATATTGATATAATAACCATGATATGAAAGTTGACTTGCAGTGGTACCTAAGTAAAAATACTTTAAAGTACTACTTAAGTAGTATTTGGTGGTATCTGTACTTTACTTTACTATTTAAATTGTAACTACTTTTACTTCTCTACATTCCTAAAGAAAATAATGTACTTTTTACTCCATTCATTTTCCCTGACACCCAAAAGTACTCATTACCTTTTGAATGCTTAGCAGGACAACAATTCATGCACTTATCAAGAGAACATCCCTGGTCATCCTACTACCTCTGATCTGGTGGACTCACTAAACACACATGCTTCCTTTGTAAATTATGTCTGAGTGTTGGAGTGTGGCCCTGGCTATCCGTAAAAAAATATTTAAAAAAGACAGGAAAATGGTGCCGTCTGGTTTTCTTAAAATAAGGAATTTGAAATGATACTTTCACTTTGACACTTAAGTATATTTTAGCAATTACATTTACTTTTATACTTTAAGTATATTTAAAACCAAATACTTTTAGACTTTTACTCAAGTAGTATTTTACTGGGTGACTTTCACTTTTTCTTGAGTCATTTTATATTTTAAGGTATCTTGACTTTCACTTGAGTACTTTTCCACCACTGTTAACTTGGAGTCACGCGATGACTTTGTATGGTCGTCCCACTACAACTCATCTGGAAAGCATGCAGTTTATTAGGCTAAATTATGATGAACTTCACAGGGTGATGAAACTGCAGGGTGATGAGCTTGATGCTCCTTTCCAATAAATATTGAGGGCCTTATTCTGGTGACATGATCATCAATGCTTGGCTGCTGTCTGACAAAAACAATCTTGCTCTTTTGTCCATAATAGTTTCATAATGTTGGCTATACCTGCACTGTATCTGCGAGCTGTTGGCTCACGTGCCAATACCAGTGTATACACTCGATATATAACATTTTAATGTGAGATATGTTATACTAATTTAACAGTATTTATTATTCGGAACATGGGAATTTAACAGCAAAAGGTATTTGTATGTGCACTACATCATCACGCACAGCCTTTTATCCAGTCAATGTGTTTGTTGTGGATTTAGTGCCTGACCTGTTCTAATGAATCCTGCGTGGCATGTGAACATTCCTGCGAGTCATATCTTTCAGTGATGGGGTCATAATATTTTTTTGCTTAAACTGTTCAAAAGTTAGTCATATTTGTAGGAAGAAAACAAAAACCACTATTTTTATTACTGCCGCATCTAACGGCTACCAGAGGTTACTGATGTAACCCCGGTTCTATGAACCAAGTGGATTTTTTTTTCAGAGTTTTTGCGACTCCATTTTCAAAGACACACCTATTTGATATTTTATATGTAAAAAAACATGTAATATAACAGAATAACTAGAACAGAAAATATTTCCAAATGAAAAGAGTTGTGATGCGCATATCGCATCTGGAACAGTTGTTCTCAAAGAGGGATTATTTGAAACAGAGCTCAGTTTGGTGAATTGAAAGACAAATTCTTCAGGGTTACAAAACAAAATCTGTTTTCTTTTTGATAAACAAACGTTTTATTTAGTTTATTCTGCCTTTTCTTTCAAATTTTCAAAATGGAATAACAATTCCACATTGAACAGATGACCTGGCCTCCATAATCCCCCGACCTCAACCAAATTGAGATGGTTTGGGATGAGTCAGAGTGAAGGAAAAGCAGTCAACAAGTGCTCAGCATATGTGGGAATAGCTTCAAGACTGTTGGAACATCATTCCAGGTGAAGCTGGTTGAGAGAATGCCAAACGTTTGCAAAGCTGTCATCAAGGCAAAGGGTGTCTATTTGAAGAATCACAAATATGTACATAGTTATAAACATACTAAAACATGCTCAAGTCAATTGTATTGTATCATCCAGAAAGCCATATATTGATGTGCTTTAACATTAGAATTCTAATAACATGGTCAAATAAAACCCCAACTATCAATAATATTCAACACAAATTTAGTGCCTCACGTTGAGTCTATCACTCAAATTCAAGACACTCAAATTAGCACACATCATTACAGTTAGAATATACATTTACAAACGGGATGATATATAGACAGTTTGTACTACTTATTACCACTATTAACTTTTTATCATTACAGCTCACGTTTATCCCGGTCTTACACTGTCGTGAGTGTGACAGATCGATATCTCAATGCATTCTTAGTATCACGTTCGTTCGTAGAAACGGACCAAAGCACAGCATACGTTGAGTTGAGTTCCACATAATTTATTAAAGAAGTGAAACTTTAGCAAAGACAAAACAATAAACAACGAACCGTGACTACAACACTAACTCAAAACATAAACAATATCCCATAACCCACAGGTGGAAAAAATGCTACTTAAGTATGATCCCCAATCAGAGACAACGATTACAAGCTGCCTCTAATTGGGAATCATACACAAACCCCAACATAGAAAATAAAACTTTGAAACCCACATAGAAATAATAAACTAGAGTAAAACTCCTAGTCACACCCTGACCTACTCTACCATAGAAAAAACAAATATTTTTTA
Organism: Oncorhynchus gorbuscha; assembly: GCF_021184085.1. NCBI lineage: Eukaryota > Metazoa > Chordata > Actinopteri > Salmoniformes > Salmonidae > Oncorhynchus > Oncorhynchus gorbuscha. The sequence continues at coordinate 49,379,042 of NC_060182.1, forward strand.
TTTAACCTTTATTTAACCAGGTAGGCAAGTTGAGAACAAGTTCTCATTTACAATTGCGACCTGGCCAAGATAAAGCAAAGCAGTTCGACACATACAACAACACAGAGTTACACATGGAGTAAAACAAACATACAGTCAATAATACAGTAGAAAAATAAGTCTAAATACGATGAGAGCAAATGAGGTGAGATAAGGGAGGTAAAGGCAAAAAAAAGGCCACGGTGGTGAAGTAAATACAATATATCTAATCAAACTTATTTATATAGCCCTTCGTACATCAGCTGATATCTCAAAGTGCTGTACAGAAACCCAGCCTAAAACCCCAAACAGCAAGCAATGCAGGTGTAGAAGCACGGTGGCTAGGAAAAACTCCCTCGAAAGGCCAAAACCTAGGAAGAAACCTAGAGAGGAACCAGGCTATGTGGGGCGGCCAGTCCTCTTCTGGCTGTGCCGGGTAGAGATTATAACAGAACATGGCCAAGATGTTCAAATGTTCTTAAATGACCAGCATGGTCGAATAATAATAAGGCAGAACAGTTGAAACTGGAGCAGCAGCACGGCCAGGTGGACTGGGGACAGCAAGGAGTCATCGTGTCAGGTAGTCCTGGGGCATGGTCCTAGGGCTCAGGTCCTCAGAGAGAGAGAAAGAAAGAGAGAATTAGAGAGAGCACATATGGGGTGGCCAGTCCTCTTCTGGCTGTGCCGGGTGGAGATTATAACAGAACATGGCCAAGATGTTGTTACTGTAATTTAATTATGCAAATGTGCTTTCATCAATTGAAAGCCCTTAATCTATTTTATGAGAATCTGTAAGATTTCTTGTTTGCATAAAATAGACGCAGACCAGTCTTTCAATAATAGGTAATAGAATTTATTCTCGGAGCGCGCTCCCACTTAATCACGTGCAGCAGTTTATATACAGATCATGACGTCATTTCATTGCTTCAACAGAATCCCCTCCTCTCAACCGGGACAAAGTAAGGTGAAAAGTTCATTCTAACTTACTAACACACTCCCAGATAACTTTTGACCCCTCAACATTATCGATCACCACTGAACTGACAGTTTTAATTAACAGAAAACCTAGGAATGCACTCACTGCCTTATCTAAAAAACCCAGAGCTAAGTTTCTGTAGGGTCAACCATAGGCTAACGACCTTATCTGTTTTCACAGTCCACAACCCATTAGTTTTATTCCTAGTTGGGATGGTGTTCATTAACTTTGTTTTACTCCTTGTCCGTGTCACACAATCCCTTCTTATGAACTCATATTGTTAATAACTTATAAAACAGAGTATAAGTGTTATGCAGGTGAATGAGGACCCAAAAGCGACTTGGCGAAAACAGAGTTTTTAATCCAGTAAAGTTACTTTACAAACAAAAGGCATAATACTACTCGTAATGACGAGAACAGACTGGAGACTTGATCAAGAACTGCAGGTTGCCTCGGGAAGGCACTTGAACGTAGCAGACTCAGACACCTGCTCACCACGCAGCATCTGAGGGAAACACGACACGACAGGGCAATACATAGACACAGCACGGTGAACAATAGACAAGGATCCGACAGGGCAGGAACGGAAAACAAGGAGAGAAATAGGGACTCTAATCAGGGAAAAGGATCGGGAACAGGTGTGGGAAGACTAAATGATTGATTAGGGGAATAGGAACAGCTGGGAGCAGGAACGGAACGATAGAGAGAAGAGAGAGAGGAAGGGAGAGAGAAAAAGGGGAACGAACCTAAAAAGACCAGCAGGGGAAAATGAACAGAGGGAAAAGCAAAATGACAAGACAATCTAAGACAAAACATGACAGTACCCCCCCACTCACCGAGCGCCTCCTGGCGCACTCGAGGAGGAATCCTGGCGGCAACGGAGGAAATCATCAATAAGTGAACGGTCCAGCACGTCCCGAGACGGAACCCAACTCCTCTCCTCAGGACCGTAACCCTCCCAATCCACTAAGTATTGGTGACCCCGTCCCCGAGAACGCATGTCCATGATCCTACGTACCTTGTAAATAGGTGCGCTCTCGACAAGGACGGGAGGGGGGAGGGAAGACGAACGGGGTGCGAAGAAAGGGCTTGACACAGGAGACATGGAAGACAGGATGGACGCGACGAAGATGTCGCGGAAGAAGCAGTCGCACAGCGACAGGATTGATGACCTGGGAGACACGGAACGGACCAATGAACCGCGGAGTCAACTTACGAGAAGCTGTCGTAAGAGGAAGGTTGCGAGTGGAAAGCCACACTCTCTGGCCGCAACAATACCTTGGACTCTTAATCCTGCGTTTATTGGCGGCTCTCACAGTCTGTGCCCTGTAACGGCAAAGTGCAGACCTCACCCTCCTCCAGGTGCGCTCACAACGTTGGACAAACGCTTGAGCGGAGGGAACGCTGGACTCGGCAAGCTGGGATGAGAACAGAGGAGGCTGGTAACCCAGACTACTCTGAAACGGAGATAACCCGGTAGCAGACGAAGGAAGCGAGTTGTGAGCGTATTCTGCCCAGGGGAGCTGTTCTGCCCAAGACGCAGGGTTTCTGAAAGAAAGGCTGCGTAGTATGCGACCAATCGTCTGATTGGCCCTCTCTGCTTGACCGTTAGACTGGGGATGAAACCCGGAAGAGAGACTGACGGACGCACCAATCAAACGACAGAACTCCCTCCAAAACTGTGACGTGAATTGCGGGCCTCTGTCTGAAACGGCGTCTAACGGGAGGCCATGAATTCTGAACACATTCTCGATGATGATTTGTGCCGTCTCCTTAGCGGAAGGAAGTTTAGCGAGGGGAATGAAATGTGCCGCCTTAGAGAACCTATCGACAACCGTAAGAATCACAGTCTTCCCCGCAGACAAAGGCAGACCGGTAATGAAGTCTAGGGCGATGTGAGACCATGGTCGAGAAGGAATGGGGAGCGGTCTGAGACGACCGGCAGGAGGAGAGTTACCCGACTTAGTCTGCGCGCAGTCCGAACAAGTAGCCACGAAACGGCGCGTGTCACGCTCCTGAGTCGGCCACCAAAAGCGCTGGCGAATAGACGCAAGAGTGCCTCGAACACCGGGATGACCAGCTAACTTGGCAGAGTGAGCCCACTGAAGAACAGCCAGACGAGTGGAAACAGGAACGAAAAGGAGGTTACTAGGACAAGCGCGCGGCGACGCAGTGTGCGTGAGTGCTTGCTTAACCTGTCTTTCAATTCCCCAGACTGTCAACCCGACAACACGCCCATAAGGAAGAATCCCTCGGGATCAGTAGAAGCCACAGAAGAACTAAACAGACGGGATAAGGCATCAGGCTTGGTGTTTTTGCTACCCGGACGGTAAGAAATCACAAACTCGAAACGAGCGAAAAACAACGCCCAACGAGATTGACGGGCATTAAGTCGTTTGGCAGAACGGATGTACTCAAGGTTCTTATGGTCTGTCCAAACGACAAAAGGAACGGTCGCCCCCTCCAACCACTGTCGCCATTCGCCTAGGGCTAAGCGGATGGCGAGCAGTTCGCGGTTACCCACATCATAGTTGCGCTCAGATGGCGACAGGCGATGAGAAAAATAAGCGCAAGGATGAACCTTATCGTCAGACTGGAAGCGCTGGGATAGAATGGCTCCCACGCCTACCTCTGAAGCGTCAACCTCGACAATGAATTGTCTAGTGACGTCAGGAGTAACGAGGATAGGAGCGGACGTAAAACGTTCTTTAAGAAGATCAAAAGCTCCCTGGGCGGAACCGGACCACTTAAAACACGTCTTGACAGAAGTAAGAGCTGTGAGAGGGGCAGCAACTTGACCGAAATTACGAATGAAACGCCGATAGAAATTAGCGAAACCTAAAAAGCGCTGCAACTCGACACGTGACCTTGGAACGGGCCAATCACTGACAGCTTGGACCTTAGCGGAATCCATCTGAATGCCTTCAGCGGAAATAACGGAACCGAGAAAAGTAACGGAGGAGACATGAAAAGAGCACTTCTCAGCCTTCACGTAGAGACAATTCTCTAAAAGGCGCTGTAGAACACGTCGAACGTGCTGAACATGAATCTCGAGTGACGGTGAAAAAATCAGGATATCGTCAAGATAGACAAAAACAAAGATGTTCAGCATGTCTCTCAGAACATCATTAACTAATGCCTGAAAAACAGCTGGCGCATTGGCGAGACCAAACGGCAGAACCCGGTACTCAAAATGCCCTAACGGAGTGTTAAACGCCGTTTTCCACTCGTCCCCCTCTCTGATGCGCACGAGATGGTAAGCGTTACGAAGGTCCAACTTAGTAAAGCACCTGGCTCCCTGCAGAATCTCGAAGGCTGATGACATAAGGGGAAGCGGATAACGATTCTTAACCGTTATGTCATTCAGCCCTCGATAATCCACGCAGGGGCGCAGAGTACCGTCCTTCTTCTTAACAAAAAAGAACCCCGCCCCGGCCGGAGAGGAAGAAGGCACTATGGTACCGGCGTCAAGAGACACAGATAAATAATCCTCGAGAGCCTTACGTTCGGGAGCCGACAGAGAGTATAGTCTACCCCGAGGAGGAGTGGTCCCCGGAAGGAGATCAATACTACAATCATACGACCGGTGAGGAGGAAGGGAGTTGGCTCGGGACCGACTGAAGACCGTGCGCAGATCATGATATTCCTCCGGCACTCCTGTCAAATCGCCAGGTTCCTCCTGAGAAGTGGGGACAGAAGAAATGGGAGGGATGGCAGACATTAAACACTTCACATGACAAGAAACGTTCCAGGATAGGATAGAATTACTAGACCAATTAATAGAAGGATTATGACATACTAGCCAGGGATGACCCAAAACAACAGGTGTAAAAGGTGAACGAAAAATCAAAAAAGAAATAGTCTCACTGTGGTTACCAGATACTGTGAGAGTTAAAGGTAGTGTCTCAAATCTGATACTGGGAAGATGACTACCATCTAAGGCAAACATGGGCGTAGGCTTGTCTAACTGTCTGAAAGGAATGTCATGTTTCCGAGCCCATGCTTCGTCCATGAAACAACCCTCAGCCCCAGAGTCAATCAAGGCACTGCATGTAGCACCGAACCGGTCCAGCGTAGATGGACCGACATAGTAGTACAGGATCTAGATGAAGAGACCTGAGTAGTAGCGCTCACCAGTAGCCCTCCGCTTACTGATGAGCTCTGGCCTTTTACTGGACATGAATTGACAAAATGTCCATCAAATCCGCAATAGAGGCACAGGCGGTTGGTGATCCTCCGTTCCCTCTCCTTGGTCGAGATGCGAATACCTCCCAGCTGCATGGGCTCAGTCTCTGAGCCAGAGGAGGGAGATGGTTGCGATGCGGAGCAGGGAAACACCGTTGATGCGAGCTCTCTTCCACGAGCCCGGTGACGAAGATCTACCCGTCGTTCTATGCGGATGGCGAGAGCAATCAAAGAGTCCACACTGGAAGGAACCTCCCGAGAGAGAATCTCATCTTTGACCACTGCGTGGAGTCCCTCCAGAAAACGAGCGAGCAGCGCCGGCTCGTTCCAGTCACTAGAGGCAGCAAGAGTGCGAAACTCTATAGAGTAATCCGTTATGGATCGATCACCTTGGCATAGGGAAGCCAGGGCCCTAGAAGCCTCCCTACCAAAAACTGAACGGTCAAAAACCCGAATCATCTCCTCTTTAAAGTTCTGGTAATTGTTTGAACAATCAGCCCTTGCCTCCCAGATAGCTGTGCCCCACTCTCGAGCCCGGCCAGTAAGGAGTGAAATGACGTAAGCAACCCGAGCTCTCTCGCTAGAGTATGTGTTGGGTTGGAGAGAGAACACAATATCACACTGGGTGAGAAAGGAGCGGCACTCCGTGGGCTGCCCGGAGTAGCAAGGTGGGTTATTAACCCTAGGTTCCGGAGGCTCAGCAGGCCAGGAAGTAACAGGTGGCACGAGACGAAGACTCTGGAACTGTCCAGAGTGGTCGGAAACCTGAGCGGCCAGGTTCTCCACGGCATGGCGAGCAGCAGACAATTCCTGCTCGTGTCTGCCGAGCATGGCTCCTTGGATCTCGACGGCAGTGTTACGAGCATCTGTAGTCGCTGGGTCCATTCTTTGGTCGGATCCTTCTGTTATGCAGGTGAATGAGGACCCAAAAGCGACTTGGCGAAAACAGAGTTTTTAATCCAGTAAAGTTACTTTACAAACAAAAGGCATAATACTACTCGTAATGACGAGAACAGACTGGAGACTTGATCAAGAATTGCAGGTTGCCTCGGGAAGGCACTTGAACGTAGCAGACTCAGACACCTGCTCACCACGCAGCATCTGAGGGAAACACGACACGACAGGGCAATACATAGACACAGCACGGTGAACAATAGACAAGGATCCGACAGGGCAGGAACGGAAAACAAGGAGAGAAATAGGGACTCTAATCAGGGAAAAGGATCGGGAACAGGTGTGGGAAGACTAAATGATTGATTAGGGGAATAGGAACAGCTGGGAGCAGGAACGGAACGATAGAGAGAAGAGAGAGAGGAAGGGAGAGAGAAAAAGGGGAACGAACCTAAAAAGACCAGCAGGGGGAAAATGAACAGAGGGAAAAGCAAAATGACAAGACAATCTAAGACAAAACATGACAATAAGTTTACTTAGTTACAATTCTTTTTATAATGGGGTTATTGTTTATTCATTTATTCATAATAAATCCAACAGATGTTCAAATGTTCATAAATTACCAGCATGGTCGAATAATAATAAGGCAGAACAGTTGAAACTGGAGCAGCAGCACGGCCAGGTGGACTGGGGACAGCAAGGAGTCATCACCAATATAGCAAGTAAAACACTGGAATGGTAGATTTGCAGTGGAAGAATGTGCAAAGTAGAAATAAAAATAATGGGGTGCAAAGGAGCAACATAAATAAATACAGTAGGGGAAGAGGTAGTTGTTTGGGCTAAATTATAGATGGGCTATGTACAGGTGCAGTAATCTGTGAGCTGCTCTGACAGCTGGTGCTTAAAGCTAGTGAGGTAGATAAGTGTTTCCAGTTTCAGAGATTTTTGTAGTTCGTTCCAGTCATTGGTAGCAGAGAACTGGAAGGAGAGATATACCAAAGGAAGAATTGGTTTTGGGCGTGACCAGAGAGATATACCCGCTGGAGCGCGTGCTACAGGTTGGTGCTGCTATGGTGACCAGCGAGCTGAGATAAAGGGGGAATTTACCTAGCAGGGTCTTGTAGATGACCTGAAGCCAGTGGGTTTGCGACGAGTATGAAGCAAGGGCCAGCCAACGAGAGCGCACAGGTCGCAGTTGTGGGTAGTATATGGGGCTTTGGTGACAAAACGGATGGCACTGTGATAGATTGCATCCAATTCATTGAGTAGGGTGTTGGAGGCTATTTTGTAAATTACATCGCCGAAGTCGAGGAGCGGTAGGATGGTCAGTTTTACGAGGGTATGTTTGGCAGCATGAGTGAAGCATGCTTTGTTGCGAAATAGGAAGCCAATTCTAGATTTAACTTTGGATTGATGTGAGTCTGCAAGGAGAGTTTACAGTCTAACCAGACACCTAGGTATTTGTAGTCGTCCATATATTCTAAGTCAGAACCGTCCAGAGAAGTGATGCTGGATGGGCGGGCAGGTGCAGGCAGCGATCGGTTGAAGAGCATGCATTTAGTTTTACTTTTATTTAAGAGCAGTTGGAGGCCACGGAAGGAGAGTTGTGTGGCATTGAAGCTCGTCCGGAGGGTTGTTAACACAGTGTCCAAAGAAGGGCCAGAAGTAGAACTGTTGCTAAGCAGTTGCTAGGGACTCTCCTGGAAGAAGCTAGCTAGCTTACAAAGAATAACAACAAAAAATATCTAGTTAACAGAAGAAAGGAAGACAAAATAAGGACAAAAGAAGGACAGAAGAAAAAGGAAAAGAAAGAGGACAACAAAGTGAAACAGTCAGCACTTCTATTGCAACTTCGTATTTCGTCGTCCTAACGTAGTCTACACTGTTATCTGCCCAGCAGCTAGCCAGCTAGCAAACGTCCACCGTCTACCGAATAGCAGCACTGTAGAAGCTATTACACTCAACTGAACGACTTGATTAGTGTAGTGTTAGCTAGCTACATAGTTGTCTTTGCTGTCTTCGTATCCAAAATAATTGTGTAGTTTAGAGCGTGTAGTCTTAGAGTGATTATCTTAATTTACCGAGGTTAGCTAGCCAGCTATTTGTCGTCCTTAACGTAGGAGACACTGCTAGCTAGCCAACAGCTAGCCAACGTCTACTGAATAGAACTTCCGCACTCAACAACCCGGTCGCATTCCGCTTCGCTCAACAGGTAGTATCACATTTTTCATTTCATTTCATTACAGCACAACGGTTTGATTTGTTTGATCGTAGCTAGCTACATAGCTAGCTACATAGCCGTCTGTGTATCAAAGATAATTGTGTAGTCTAGAGCGATTTTCTAGGTTAGCTAGCCAGCTATTGTCGTTCTTTTAACGCAACGTAACGTAATCAACACTGCTAGCTAGCCAGCTAGCCCCGAATAGCAGCACTGTAGAAACTACTACACTCAACGGAACGACTTGATTAGTGTAGTGTCAACAACGCAGCCACTGTCAGCTAGCCTACAAAGTCAACAACGCAGCCACTGCCAGCTAGCCTACTTCAGCAGTACTGTATCATTTTTAATAATTTTAGTCAATAAGATTCTTGCTACGTAAGCTTAACTTTCTGAACATTCGAGACGTGTAGTCCACTTGTCATCCCAATCTCCTTGCATTAGCGTAGCCTCTTCTGTAGCCTGTCAACTATGTGTCTGTCTATCCCTGTTCTCTCCTCTCTGCACAGACCATACAAACGCTCCACACCGCGTGGCCGCTGCCACCCTAATCTGGTGGTCCCAGCGCGCACGACCCACGTGGAGTTCCAGGTCTCCGGTAGCCTCTGGAACTGCCGATCTGCAGCCAACAAGGCAGAGTTCATCTCAGCCTATGCCTCCCTCCAGTCCCTCGACTTCTTGGCACTGACAGAAACATGGATCACCACAGATAACACTGCTACTCCTACTGCTCTCTCTTCGTCCGCCCACGTGTTCTCGCACACCCCGAGAGCTTCTGGTCAGCGGGGTGGTGGCATAGGGATCCTTATCTCTCCCATGTGGTCATTCTCTCTTTCTCCCCTTACCCATCTGTCTATCGCCTCCTTTGAATTTCATGCTGTCACAGTTACCAGCCCTTTCAAGCTTAACATCCTTATCATTTATCGCCCTCCAGGTCCCCTCGGAGAGTTCATCAATGAGCTTGATGCCTTGATAAGCTCCTTTCCTGAGGACGGCTCACCTCTCACAGTTCTGGGCGACTTTAACCTCCCCACGTCTACCTTTGACTCATTCCTCTCTGCCTCCTTCTTTCCACTCCTCTCCTCTTTTGACCTCACCCTCTCACCTTCCCCCTACTCACAAGGCAGGCAATACGCTCGACCTCATCTTTACTAGATGCTGTTCTTCCACTAACCTCATTGCAACTCCCCTCCAAGTCTCCGACCACTACCTTGTATCCTTTTCCCTCTCGCTCTCATCCAACACTTCCCACACTGCCCCTACTCGGATGGTATCGCGCCGTCCCAACCTTCGCTCTCTCTCCCCGCTACTCTCTCCTCTTCCATCCTATCATCTCTTCCCTCTGCTCAAACCTTCTCCAACCTATCTCCTGATTCTGCCTCCTCAACCCTCCTCTCCTCCCTTTCTGCATCCTTTGACTCTCTATGTCCCCTATCTTCCAGGCCGGCTCGGTCCTCCCCTCCCGCTCCGTGGCTTGACGACTCAATGCGAGCTCACAGAACAGGGCTCCGGAAGGCCGAGCGGAAATGGAGGAAAACTCGCCTCCCTGCGGACCTGGCATCCTTTCACTCCCTCCTCTCTACATTTTCCTCCTCTGTCTCTGCTGCTAAAGCCACTTTCTACCACTCTAAATTCCAAGCATCTGCCTCTAACCCTAGGAAGCTCTTTGCCACATTCTCCTCCCTCCTGAATCCTCCTCCCCCTCCCCCCCCTCCTCCCTCTCTGCAGATGACTTCGTCAACCATTTTGAAAAGAAGATCGACGACATCCGATCCTCGTTTGCTAAGTCAAACAACACCGCTGGTTCTGCTCACACTGCCCTACCCTGTGCTCTGACCTCTTTCTCCCCTCTCTCTCCAGATGAAATCTCGCGTCTTGTGACGGCCGGCCGCCCAACAACCTGCCCGCTCGACCCTATCCCCTCCTCTCTTCTCCAGACCATTTCCGGAGACCTTCTCCCTTACCTCACCTCGCTCATCAACTTATCCCTGACCGCTGGCTACGTCCCTTCCGTCTTCAAGAGAGCGAGAGTTGCACCCCTTCTGAAAAAACCTACACTCGATCCCTCCGATGTCAACAACTACAGACCAGTATCCCTTCTTTCTTTTCTCTCCAAAACTCTTGAACGTGCCGTCCTTGGTCAGCTCTCCCGCTATCTCTCTCAGAATGACCTTCTTGATCCAAATCAGTCAGGTTTCAAGACTAGTCATTCAACTGAGACTGCTCTTCTCTGTATCACGGAGGCGCTCCGCACCGCTAAAGCTAACTCTCTCTCCTCTGCTCTCATCCTTCTAGACCTATCGGCTGCCTTCGATACTGTGAACCATCAGATCCTCCTCTCCACCCTCTCCGAGTTGGGCATCTCCGGCGCGGCCCACGCTTGGATTGCGTCCTACCTGACAGGTCGCTCCTACCAGGTGGCGTGGCGAGAATCTGTCTCCTCACCACGCGCTCTCACCACTGGTGTCCCCCAGGGCTCTGTTCTAGGCCCTCTCCTATTCTCGCTATACACCAAGTCACTTGGCTCTGTCATAACCTCACATGGTCTCTCCTATCATTGCTATGCAGACGACACACAATTAATCTTCTCCTTTCCCCCTTCTGATGACCAGGTGGCGAATCGCATCTCTGCATGTCTGGCAGACATATCAGTGTGGATGACGGATCACCACCTCATGCTGAACTTCGGCAAGACGGAGCTGCTCTTCCTCCCGGGGAAGGACTGCCCGTTCCATGATCTCGCCATCACGGTTGACAACTCCATTGTGTCCTCCTCCCAGAGCGCTAAGAACCTTGGCGTGATCCTGGACAACAAACTGTCGTTCTCAACTAACATCAAGGCGGTGGCCCGTTCCTGTAGGTTCATGCTCTACAACATCCGCAGAGTACGACCCTGCCTCACACAGGAAGCGGCGCAGGTCCTAATCCAGGCACTTGTCATCTCCCGTCTGGATTACTGCAACTCGCTGTTGGCTGGGCTCCCTGCCTGTGCCATTAAACCCCTACAACTCATCCAGAACGCCGCAGCCCGACTAGTGTTCAACCTTCCCAAGTTCTCTCACGTCACCCCGCTCCTCCGCTCTCTCCACTGGCTTCCAGTTGAAGCTCGCATCCGCTACAAGACCATGGTGCTTGCCTACGGAGCTGTGAGGGGAACGGCACCTCAGTACCTCCAGGCTCTGATCAGGCCCTACACCCAAATAAGGGCACTGCGTTCATCCACCTCTGGCCTGCTCGCCTCCCTACCACTGAGGAAGTACAGTTCCCGCTCAGCTCAGTCAAAACTGTTCGCTGCTCTGGCTCCCCAATGGTGGAACAAACTCCCTCATGACGCCAGGACAGCGGAGTCAATCACCACCTTCCGGAGACACCTGAAACCCCACCTCTTTAAGGAATACCTAGGATAGGATAAAGTAATCCTTCTCACCCCCTCCCCCCTTAAAATATTTAGATGCACTATTGTAAAGTGGTTGTTCCACTGGATGTCATAAGGTGAATGCACCAATTTGTAAGTCGCTCTGGATAAGAGCGTCTGCTAAATGACTTAAATGTAAATGTAAATGTAAGTATACAGAATGGTGTCCTCTGCGTAGAGGTGGATCTGAGACTCACCAGCAGCAGGAGCAACATCATTGATGTATACAGAGAAGAGAGTGGAAGAGAGTGGGCCCAAGAATTGAACCCTGTGGCACCCCCATAGAGACTGCCAGAGGCCCGGACAACAGGCCCTCAGATTTGACACACTGAACTCTGTCAGAGAAGAAATTGGTGAACCAGGTGAGGCAGTCTTTTGAGAAACCAATGCTGTCGAGTTTGCCGATGAGGATGTGGTGATTGTCAGAGTCGAAAGCCTTAGCCAGGTCAATGAATACGGCTGCACAGTATTGTTTCTTATCGATGGCGGTTAAGATATTGTTTAGGACCTTGAGCGTGGCTGAGGTGCACCCATGGCCAGCTCTGAAACCAGATTGCATAGCGGAGAAGGTGCGGTGGGATTCGAAATGGTCGGTAATCTGTTTGTTGTCTTGGCTTTCGAATACCTTAGAAAGGCAGGGTAGGATAGATATCGGTGTGTAGCAGTTTGGGTCAAGATTGTACCCCCGTTTGAAGAGGGGGATGACCGCAGCTGCTTTCCAATCTTTGGGAATCTCAGACGACACAAAAGAGTGGTTGAACAGGCTAGTAATAGGGGTTGCAACAATTTCGGCAGATACTTTTAGAAAGAAAGGGTCCAGATTGTCTAGCCCGGCTGATTTGTAGGGGTCCAGATTTTGCAGCTCTTTCAGAACATCAGCTGACTGGATTTGGGAGAAGGAGAAATGGGAATTCTTGGGCTAGTTGCTGTGGGGGTACAGTGCAGTTGATCGGGGTAGGGGTAGCCAGGTGGAAAGCATGGCCAGCCGTAGAAAAATGCTTATTCTCAATTATAGTGGATTTATCAGTGGTGACAGAGTTTCCTATCCTCAGTGCAGTGGGCAGCTGGGAGGAGGTGTTCTTATTCTCCATGGACTTTACAGTGTCCCAGAACTTTGAGTTTGTGTTGCAGGAAGCAAATTTCTGCTTGAAAAAGCTAGCCTTTGTCACGGCCGTCCAAAGAAGTGGACCAAAGTGCAGTGTATTAAGCGTACATTTTCCTTTTATTTAAAAAACAAAACAACAAACGAAGAAACAACCGTGAAGCTTACAGGGCTATAGTGACTATAGTCAACTACCCACACTAAAAGGAGGGAATAAGGGCTACCTAAGTATGATTCCCAATCAGAGACAACGATAGACAGCTATCCCTGATTGAGAACGATACCCGGCCAAAACAATTAAATAAATAAACATAGTAAACAAAACATAGAAAGCCACCTCATATCACACCCTGACCTAACCAAATAGAGAAATAAGACATCTAAGGTCAGGGTGTGACAGTACCCCCTCCCAAAGGTGCGGACTCCGGCCGCAAAACCTGATCCTATAGGGGAGGGTCCGGGTGGGCATCTATCCACGGTGGCGGCTCTGGTGCGGGACGTAGACCCCGCTCCACCTCTGGCTCACCCCACTTTGGTGGCGCCTCTGGTGTGGGGACCCTCGCTGCTGATCCCGGACCCTAGTTGCGGGCCACGGACTGGGGACCCTCGTTGCGGGCCCCGAACTGGGCACCCTTGTTGCGGGCCCAGACTGGAGACCATCGCTGGAGGCTCCGGACTGGAGACCGTCGCTGGAGGCTCCGGACTGGAGCCCGTCGCTGGAGGCTGGAGGCCGTTGTTGGAGGCTTCGTGCCATGACTCCTCACTGGAGGCTTCATGCCATGGATCATCACTGGAGACCGTCGCTGGAGACTGGAGGCCGTTGTTGGAGGCTTCGTGCCATGAATCCTCACTAGAGGCTTCATGCCATGGATCATCACTGGAGGCTTCTTGCCATGGATCATCACTGGAGGCTTCGTGCCATGGATCATCACTGGAGGCTTCGTGCCATGGAATGGGACTGGACGTCATGCCTGGAATGGGCACCGGCGTAGAGGAAGGCTCCTGCCATGGAGCGGGACTGGACACCGTGCCTGGACTGGACGCCTTGCCTGGAAGCTCCGGACTGTTGCCCCTTGCTGGAGGTTCCGGAACGTGAACCGTCGCTGGAGGTTCCGGACCGTGGACCGTCTCAGGAGGTTCCGGACCGTGGACCGTCTCAGGAGGTTCCGGACCGTGGACCGTCTCAAGAGGTTCCGGACCGTCGCAGGAGGTTCCGTACCGTGGACCGTCGCAGAAGGTTCCGTACCGTGGACCGTCGCAGGAGTTTCCGTACCGTGGACCATCGCTGGAGGTTCAGTACCGTGGACCGTCGCAGGAGGTTCCGTAACGTGGACCTTCACAGGGGGTTCCGTACCGTGAACCGTCGCCGGAAGCTACGGACTGTGAACCGTCGCCGGAAACTCCGGACCGGGGATCGTCGCCGGAAGCTCTGGACCGGGGATCGTCGCCGGAAGCTCTGGACTGGGAACTGTCGCCGGAAGCTCTGGACTGGGGAACTTTTGCCGGAAGCTCTGGACTGGGGAACTGTCGCCGGAAGCTCTGGACTGGGAACTGTCGCCGGAAGCTCTGGACTGGGGATCGTCGCCGGAAGCTCTGGACTGGGAACTGTCGCCGGAAGCTCTGGACTGGGGATCGTCGCCGGAAGCTCTGGACTGGGGATCGTCGCCGGAAGCTCTGGACTGTGAACCGTCGCCGGAAGCTCTGGTCTGGGGATCGTTGCCGGAAGCTCTGGACTGGGGACCGTTGCTGGAAGCTCTGGACTGGGGACCGTCGCCGGCATGCACTTCAGGGCGCGTTCGAGGAGCAGGCAGAGGACGTACCGAACTGGGTAGGCGCCTTGGAGGCCTAGTGTGTGTAGCCGGCACAGGTGGCTACACACACTAGGCCAACATAGAAATAAAACAACCTATATTAACCACCCTAGTCACACCCCGACCTAACCAAAACAGAGAATAAAAAGGCTCTCTATGGTCATGGCGTGACATAATTACTCTTTTATTATGTTCATGTTATTACTATGTTATTTTTTCCGTTATTTTTTTAAATGTATTTTTTAAATGTACCTGTAGGAATATTTGTATTTTTTCTCAGGATTGTGCCCTGGAATCACATAGCTTGTAACTGTGTCATATCATCCCATGGCTCTGCTTCAACAGAGAAACACAACCCCTGTCTCTAAACAGGATACTTCTGCTTCAACAAAAAGATGCCAACAGGATGTTTGCCCTATAATTACTTCTAGGACTTTCCCTATTCAGCAATAACTCTGCTACAACAAAGTTTCTAACTCGGGGTGTCTTTGCTACAACAAATACATAATGTGCACAACCTGTTCATTTTACATTTACATTTAAGTCATTTAGCAGACGCTCTTATCCAGAGCGACTTACAAATTGGTGCATTCACCTTATGACATCCAGTGGAACAACCACTTTACAATAGTGCATCTAAATATTTTAAGGGGGGGGAGGGGGGGTGAGAAGGATTACTTTATCCTATCCTAGGTATTCCTTAAAGAGGTGGGGTTTCAGGTGTCTCCGGAAGGTGGTGATTGACTCCGCTGTCCTGGCGTCGTGAGGGAGTTTGTTCCACCATTGGGGAGCCAGAGCAGCGAACAGTTTTGACTGGGCTGAGCGGGAACTGTACTTCCTCAGTGGTAGGGAGGCGAGCAGGCCAGAGGTGGATGAACGCAGTGCCCTTATTTGGGTGTAGGGCCTGATCAGAGCCTGGAGGTACTGAGGTGCCGTTCCCCTCACAGCTCCGTAGGCAAGCACCATGATCTTGTAGCGGATGCGAGCTTCAACTGGAAGCCAGTGGAGAGAGCGGAGGAGCGGGGTGACGTGAGAGAACTTGGGAAGGTTGAACACTAGACGGGCTGCGGCGTTCTGGATGAGTTGTAGGGGTTTAATGGCACAGGCAGGGAGCCCAGCCAACAGCGAGTTGCAGTAATCCAGACGGGAGATGACAAGTGCCTGGATTAGGACCTGCGCCGCTTCCTGTGTGAGGCAGGGTCGTACTCTGCGGATGTTGTAGAGCATGAACCTACAGGAACGGGCCACCGCCTTGATGTTAGTTGAGAACGACAGGGTGTTGTCCAGGATCACGCCAAGGTTCTTAGCGCTCTGGGAGGAGGACACAATGGAGTTGTCAACCGTGATGGCGAGATCATGGAACGGGCAGTCCTTCCCCGGGAGGAAGAGCAGCTCCGTCTTGCCGAAGTTCAGCTTGAGGTGGTGATCCGTCATCCACACTGATATGTCTGCCAGACATGCAGAGATGCAATTCGCCACCTGGTCATCAGAAGTGGGAAAGGAGAAGATTAATTGTGTGTCGTCTGCATAGCAATGATAGGAGAGACCATGTGAGGTTATGACAGAGCCAAGTGACTTGGTGTATAGCGAGAATAGTAGAGGGCCTAGAACAGAGCCCTGGGGGACACCAGTGGTGAGAGCGTGTGGTGAGGAGACAGATTCTCGCCACGCCACCTGGTAGGAGCGACCTGTCAGGTAGGACGCAATCCAAGCGTGGGCCGCGCCGGAGATGCCCAACTCGGAGAGGGTGGAGAGGAGGATCTGATGGTTCACAGTATCGAAGGCAGCCGATAGGTCTAGAAGGATGAGAGCAGAGGAGAGAGAGTTAGCTTTAGCGGTGCGGAGCGCCTCCGTGATACAGAGAAGAGCAGTCTCAGTTGAATGACTAGTCTTGAAACCTGACTGATTTGGATCAAGAAGGTCATTCTGAGAGAGATAGCGGGAGAGCTGACCAAGGACGGCACGTTCAAGAGTTTTGGAGAGAAAAGAAAGAAGGGATACTGGTCTGTAGTTGTTGACATCGGAGGGATCGAGTGTAGGTTTTTTCAGAAGGGGTGCAACTCTCGCTCTCTTGAAGACGGAAGGGACGTAGCCAGCGGTCAGGGATGAGTTGATGAGCGAGGTGAGGTAAGGGAGAAGGTCTCCGGAAATGGTCTGGAGAAGAGAGGAGGGGATAGGGTCGAGCGGGCAGGTTGTTGGGCGGCCGGACGTCACAAGACGCGAGATTTCATCTGGAGAGAGAGGGGAGAAAGAGGTCAGAGCACAGGGTAGGGCAGTGTGAGCAGAACCAGCGGTGTCGTTAGACTTAGCAAACGATGATCGGATGTCGTCGACCTTCTTTTCAAAATGGTTGACGAAGTCATCTGCAGAGAGGGAGGAGGTGGGGGGAGGGGGAGGAGGATTCAGGAGGGAGGAGAAGGTGGCAAAGAGCTGTTCTTAGAACAGGATTTTCTATTATGTTTATAAGAAAATCAGTCTCACCCTGAATTTCTTTTATCTGTCCGGAATGATATATCTACTCACTGACACTTTCGGCAGGTCCAAGGTGGGTCCCCCTCTGCTCCGTTTTAGTCAGAGTGTGTGGTACCCTGAGCCACATCTAACTGAGCCCCTGCACGCAGTTTAACCTCGGTCTCTGGGGAGCAATCTACAAGCAGAGTTAGCATCCCACCACTGTCACCAATTTGTCGTGGAATATCAAATCCAAGAGAAGAGAGACTGCAGATTCTTTCAAACACTTTATCATGGGATTTTCAGAAATGGAGAATCAACTACCCACTCAACAGCTGATAGTTGAAAAGCTCTACAAACAGTGCCGGTTCAATGCTTTTATAGAGAAAATATATACAACCCCTTTCAGTATTCGTGGCAGTCAGAAGATAGTGTATAAAAGGTCATTCGTTGTCTGTGTAAACTTAAGATGGGCTATCAACCTTGTCCTAAGGGCTCAACCGTCTAACTGCATTCACAACAATAAACACTATATTGTACTCCTTTCTGCAAGGTTCCATACATGTGACTTTCTGTAGAAAGTAAAACCACTGCATTTCACATGCTGCGGTTGCACCCAAACATCTCTTAGCTCTTATGACTAAGTGACACCAAGACAAGTTTGTATCAGGTTTGAAAAAACACTAGCATATAAGAAGAGACTACTCTTTAAGTGGTAAAACACGGGATAGCATGACTAATTATGTCATTTTCCACGACAGCACCCACTTTTATAAAATAAGAGATTGCTTCTAATATGCAAACGAAAGATGCCCAACGATTGGCTAATACGGCTTTATTTAAATGTTGTGGTAACATTTTGATATCGAGTATCATGCTGGTTGTCATGTTTGTCATTTATTATCATGTCTTGTCCCTGTGCTCCCCATGCTATTCGTTTCCCTCTGCTGGTCTTATTTGGTTCTTTCCCTCCTATCCCTCTCTCTCCCCCTCCCTCTCTCACTCTCTCGCTCTCTCTTCTCTCTGTCGTTCCGTTCCTGCTCCCAGCTGTTCCTATTCCCCTAATCATCATTTAGTCTTCCCACACCTGTTCCCGATCCTTTCCCCTGATTAGATTCCCTATTTATTCCTTTGTAATCCGTTCCTGTTCCGTCGGTTCCTTGCATTGTATTCACCATGCTGTGATTGCGTTTCGCCCTGTCCTGTCGTGTTTTTGCCGTGATTGTGTATCACCCTGTCCTGTCGTGTTTTGTGCCTTCATCAGACGCTGCGTGTGAGCAGGTGTCTCAGTCGACTACGGCCTGCGCCTACCCGAAGCGACCTGCAGTCTGTGGCCGCTTCTCCAGTTGTTTTCCCCTCTACAAATCTAGAGGATTTCAGTTATTCCGTTTTGAGCATTAATAAACTCTGTTTCTGTTAAGTCGCGTTTGGGTCCTCTTTCACCAGCATGACAGAAGGAACCGACCAAGGAATGGACCCAGCGACTTCAGACGCTGTTTACACTGCCGTCAAGATCCAAGGAGCCATGCTCGGCAGACACGAGCAGGAATTGTCTGCTGCTCGCCATGCCGTGGAGAACCTGGCCGCTCAGGTTTCCGACCTCTCTGGACAGTTCCAGAGTCTCGTCTCGTGCCACCTGTTACTCCCTGGCCTGCCGAGCCTCCAGAACCCAGGGTTAATAACCCACCTTGCTACTCCGGGCAGCCCACTGAGTGCCGCTCCTTTCTCACGCAGTGTGAGATTGTGTTCTCTCTCCAACCCCACACATACTCTAGAGAGAGAGCTCGGGTTGCTTACGTCATTTCACTCCTTACTGGCCGGGCTCGAGAATGGGGCACAGCTATCTGGGAGGCAGGGCTGATTGCTCTAACAGATTCCAGAACTTTAAAGAGGAGATGATTCGGGTTTTTGACCGTTCAGTTTTTGGTGAGGAGGCTTCTAGGGCCCTGGCTTCCTTATGCCAAGGTGAACGGTCCATAACGGATTATTCCATTGAGTTTCGCACTCTTGCTGCCTCTAGTGAGTGGAACGAGCCGGCGCTGCTCGCTCGTTTTCTGGAGGGACTCCACGCAGCGGTTAAGGATGAGATTCTTTCCCGGGAGGTTCCTTCAGATGTGGACTCTTTGATTGCTCTCGCCATCCGCATAGAACGACGGGTAGATCTTCGTCACCGGGCTCGTGGAAGAGAGCTCGCATCAACGGTGTTTCCCTGCTCCGCATCGCAACCATCTCCCTCCTCTGGCTTTGAGACTGAGCCCATGCAGCTGGGAGGGATTCGCATCTCGAATAAGGAGAGGGAACAGAGGATCACCAACCGCCTGTGCCTCTATTGCGGAGTTGCTGGACATTTTGTTATTTCATGTCCAGTAAGAGGCCAGAGCCCATCAGTAAGCGGAGGGCTACTGGTGAGCGCTACTACTCAGGTCCCTTCATCTAGATCTTGTACTACTATGTCGGTCCATCTACGCTGGACCGGTTCGGGTGCTACATGCAGTGCCTTGATTGACTCTGGGGCTGAGGGTTGTTTCATGGACGAAGCATGGGTTCGGAAACATAACATTCCTTTCAGACCATTAGACAAGCCTACGCCCATGTTTGCCTTAGATGGTAGTCATCTTCCCAGTATCAAATTTGAGACACTACCTTTAACTCTCACAGTATCTGGTAACCACAGTGAGACTATTTCTTTTTTGATTTTCCGTTCACCGTTTACACCTGTTGTTTTGGGTCATCCCTGGCTAGTATGTCATAATCCTTCTATTAATTGGTCTAGTAATTCTATCCTATCCTGGAACGTTTCTTGTCATGTGAAGTGTTTAATGTCTGCCATCCCTCCCGTTTCTTCTCTCCCTACTTCTCAGGAGGAACCTGGCGATTTGACAGGAGTGCCGGAGGAATATCATGATCTGCGCACGGTCTTCAGTCGGTCCCGAGCCAACTCCCTTCCTCCTCACCGGTCGTATGATTGTAGTATTGATCTCCTTCCAGGGACCACGCCTCCTCGAGGTAGACTATACTCTCTGTCGGCTCCCGAACGTAAGGCTCTCGAGGATTATTTGTCTGTGTCTCTTGACGCCGGTACCATAGTGCCTTCTTCTTCTCCGGCCGGGGCGGGGTTCTTTTTGTTAAGAAGAAGGACGGTACTCTGCGCCCCTGCGTGGATATCGAGGGCTGAATGACATAACGGTTAAGAATCGTTATCCGCTTCCCCTTATGTCATCAGCCTTCGAGATTCTGCAGGGAGCCAGGTGCTTTACTAAGTTGGACCTTCGTAACGCTTACCATCTCGTGCGCATCAGAGAGGGGGACGAGTGGAAAACGGCGTTTAACACTCCGTTAGGGCATTTTGAGTACCGGGTTCTGCCGTTCGGTCTCGCCAATGCGCCAGCTGTTTTTCAGGCATTAGTTAATGATGTTCTGAGAGACATGCTGAACATTTTTGTTTTTGTCTATCTTGACGATATCCTGATTTTTTCTCCGTCACTCGAGATTCATGTTCAGCACGTTCGACGTGTTCTACAGCGCCTTTTAGAGAATTGTCTCTACGTAAAGGCTGAGAAGTGCTCTTTTCATGTCTCCTCCGTTACTTTTCTCGGTTCCGTTATTTCCGCTGAAGGCATTCAGATGGATTCCGCTAAGGTCCAAGCTGTCAGTGATTGGCCCGTTCCAAGGTCACGTGTCGAGTTGCAGCGCTTTTTAGGTTTCGCTAATTTCTATCGGCGTTTCATTCGTAATTTCGGTCAAGTTGCTGCCCCTCTCACAGCTCTTACTTCTGTCAAGACGTGTTTTAAGTGGTCCGGTTCCGCCCAGGGAGCTTTTGATCTTCTAAAAGAACGTTTTACGTCCGCTCCTATCCTCGTTACTCCTGACGTCACTAGACAATTTATTGTCGAGGTTGACGCTTCAGAGGTAGGCGTGGGAGCCATTCTATCCCAGCGCTTCCAGTCTGACGATAAGGTTCATCCTTGCGCTTATTTTTCTCATCGCCTGTCGCCATCTGAGCGCAACTATGATGTGGGTAACCGTGAACTGCTCGCCATCCGCTTAGCCCTAGGCGAATGGCGACAGTGGTTGGAGGGGGCGACCGTTCCTTTTGTCGTTTGGACAGACCATAAGAACCTTGAGTACATCCGTTCTGCCAAACGACTTAATGCCCGTCAAGCTCGTTGGGCGTTGTTTTTCGCTCGTTTCGAGTTTGTGATTTCTTACCGTCCGGGTAGCAAGAACACCAAGCCTGATGCCTTATCCCGTCTGTTTAGTTCTTCTGTGGCTTCTACTGATCTCGAGGGATTCTTCCTTATGGGCGTGTTGTCGGGTTGACAGTCTGGGGAATTGAAAGACAGGTTAAGCAAGCACTCACGCACACTGCGTCGCCGCGCGCTTGTCCTAGTAACCTCCTTTTCGTTCCTGTTTCCACTCGTCTGGCTGTTCTTCAGTGGGCTCACTCTGCCAAGTTAGCTGGTCATCCCGGTGTTCGAGGCACTCTTGCGTCTATTCGCCAGCGCTTTTGGTGGCCGACTCAGGAGCGTGACACGCGCCGTTTCGTGGCTGCGTGTTCAGACTGCGCGCAGAAGAAGTCTGGTAATTTTTTTTCTGCTTCTGCTCCTGGTCTTGCTGGGTCTCAGTCTGTTCCCTGCCATCGCATCTCTCCTGTTCTTGTCCCTGCCCTTGCTGTGTCTCAGTCTGTCCCTAGTTCTCTTTTTTTTTTTTTTAGAGTAGTACCCTAGTTTCCCTTTTTATCGTTTTTCGTTACGGTCCTGAGGAGAGGAGTTGGGTTCTTTCTCGGGACGTGCTGGACCGTTTGATCTATGATTTCCTCCGTTGCTGCCAGTGTTCCTCCTCGAGAGCGCCAGGAGGCGCTCGGTGAGTGGGGGGGTACTGTCATGTTTGTCATTTATTATCATGTCTTGTCCCTGTGCTCCCCATGCTATTCGTTTCCCTCTGCTGGTCTTATTTGGTTCTTTCCCTCCTATCCCTCTCTCTCCCCCTCCCTCTCTCACTCTCTCGCTCTCTCTTCTCTCTGTCGTTCCGTTCCTGCTCCCAGCTGTTCCTATTCCCCTAATCATCATTTAGTCTTCCCACACCTGTTCCCGATCCTTTCCCCTGATTAGATTCCCTATTTATTCCTTTGTAATCCGTTCCTGTTCCGTCGGTTCCTTGCATTGTATTCACCATGCTGTGATTGCGTTTCGCCCTGTCCTGTCGTGTTTTTTTGCCGTGATTGTGTATCACCCTGTCCTGTCGTGTTTTGTGCCTTCATCAGACGCTGCGTGTGAGCAGGTGTCTCAGTCGACTACGGCCTGCGCCTACCCGAAGCGACCTGCAGTCTGTGGCCGCTTCTCCAGTTGTTTTCCCCTCTACAAATCTAGAGGATTTCAGTTATTCCGTTTTGAGCATTAATAAACTCTGTTTCTGTTAAGTCGCGTTTGGGTCCTCTTTCACCAGCATGACACTGGTATTGAGTATCATGATATTAAACCTGGTATCGAAGTCAGAATTTTGGTATCGTGACTACACTACAAAGACGATCATCAACATCACCCAACAGTTATACCTACAGTCATCCTGCAGAGTAATACACAATGGACAATTCACTGATTTTATTTTTTTTTATTTCACCTTTATTTAACCAGGTAAGCTATTTGAGAACAAGTTCTCATTTATAACTGCAACCTGGCCAAGATAAAGCAAAGCAGTGCGACAGAAACAACAACACAGAGTTACACATGGAATAAACTGATAGCTTCCCCGTAAAACACAGAAGATTGACATGGCTACCTGTGGTTCCCCCTTCTCTTTCCAATGGCAGTCAACTGGATAATGAAGGACACCACCACAGGAGAAAACCTTGGACCCTCTGGTCCCAACTAGCAGACCTACACTTTGTTGACAACACAGTACACATAAAACATTTGCAGAACAAGATGTACTGGAGGAAGTGACACATTCACTTATCTGGGAAGTGTCATCAGGAAAGATGGAGGAAGTGACAAAGATCTACAAACAAGAATAGGAAAGGCAAGAACTGCATTTCTAATGCTTAAGCTAATATGAATCTCAAAACAAATGAACACTAAACAATCTATGCATCTTCAATACCAACAGGAAAATCAGTTTTACTATATGGAAAACCACAAGTCACAAGCAACAAACTACAAACATTCATAAACAAATGCCCAAAACACATCCTGAGAATACAGTGGCCATACGGAATGAAGATCTCTCAGAAATTACACAGCAAGAACAAATTGTCACAAATAAAATGCAGGAAATGGAGCTGTGTCGGGAACACCTTGAGGAAACCACGACCAGACAAGCTCTAACCTTGAACCCACAGGGGAAAAGGAAACCAGGAACACCCAGAAACAACCTAAGAAGGTCTGTGGAGACAGAACCTAAAGATGCAGGATTATCCTTGAAAGAAGCAGACAAAACCACCCAACGCCGAGCCCACTTGAGGAAGTTTGTGAAAGGGTGTAAGTCAAGGAAGTATGCCCCATATGGGCATTGTTGTGTCTGTGACTATCATTAAAGCTGACAACTGTATATTATCAAATCAATTCTCTATGTGTAATGTAATTATGCGATTAAACTAATCATGTAACTTTAATTAATTAGGAAGACGGGGCACCACAGAAAATATGTTTATAAGAGTGTCAATTTCCCGAATATAACTCCACAGATATTTTCAAAACAGTGCTTATTAATGGATTATAATTACCTCATCAGTTCTCATGACTGAATGTCACAAACCCTTGGATATCAGCACGAACCCTAGCAGAAATTATGAATCAGTGATGTACAAATCGGCTTAATTATTTATTTACTAACTAACTAACCAAATCAAATCTGTGAAAACACAGACAATTAGTTCATACGAACTAATGACATATGACGTGATACAAAGAAAAAGTCCCTAGCGGACGAAACCAATATGATTGCTTGGTAGACAACGGAAAGGGGGTGTGGACTGCTCAACAGCGGGAAACTCATAGCTAATAACTACACTCATAGAAAATGCTAATAGTTTACATTAACGACCGCTCATTCGAAAATAAATTGCAATTGACATATTTACGAGTATATGTCTTGTTGTCTCTCTGTGGTCGCCGGTCCGTCTGCTGGAGAGAGTCGACAGAAAGTCTCTGGTCATAAGGGCACAGGGCGAGACCCAGATGCAGACACGGGAGGCAGATGGTTCGAGTCTCTGATATTTATTCTAATCCAAGGGGCAGGCAAGAGAATGGTCGTGGACAGGCAAAAATGGCAGTACTGAGTGGCAGGCAGGCTCGAGGTCAGGGCAGGCAGTATGGTCAGGCAGGCTCGAGGTCTGGCAGGCAGTATGGTCAGGCAGGCTCGAGGTCAGGGCAGGCAGTATGGTCAGGCAGGCGAGGCAGGCAAGGGTCAAAACCGGGAGGACTAGCAAAAACAGAGAAATGGGAAAAGCCTAATAAACTGCATGCTTTCCTGAGTTGTAGTGGACGATCGTATAACATATGACCAACAAAAAAGAAAGGAGGACCAAGGCACTCTTCATATAATTAATTAAAATGCCTTTACTAGTATGGCATTTTCAATAGAAACATCGTTTTCTCCCTGAGGAAGACCCTGCAGCCGAAACGCATCGTTTAAAAAAAACTTTGTTTCTATTGAACATGCCATACTACAGGCATTTTAATTAATTAAATTAAGAGTGGCTTGGTCCTCCTTTCTTTTTGATGACCAATTTACCCCTTTTACCAAAGAGCACCTTCTGTCTACCAAAATGTACTATTGTGTACCTTAATGGCGCTTCCATTCCTCCACTTTCGACTAGATCGCGTGACCAAGTTTACTTCGATATGATGGTTATTATATCAATATTTATGCATAAAAGCACTTCCACCGCCATTTCACGTATAATACATTTTACAGACAAAAAAAGATCCCAACTTGTCTCGCATGCTTTGTTTTGTCGACATCTGGAAAGCTTACTGACAAATCAGCTTCCAAATCAGTTTCCATCAGGCCTGTTGTGACATTTGTTATCCAACATATTTTACTTGCAATAAAAAGGTTGGATGGAAACCTTGTTATTGTAAAACAACTATTCGTTTAAAAAAAGTGAATAAATCAAAGGCAGCCCTGTGCTTGGTTTGAAATTCAATCTTGCTCAAATTCATAGATGGAGCTATAAATGCAATAACATTTGATTTTGGTGAAATCCAAACAAAGAGTGTTGAGGCATGATACATCCATTAAAGGGAAAGTTCACCCAAAATACTAAATTACATATTGGTTTCCTTACCCTGTAAGCAGTCCATGGACAAGATATGACAGCAATACATGCTTTGGTTTAGTTTCCTGGCACCGTTTCCAAATGTTTTAGCATTTGTGGCACAAATCCCAATCAAGTCATAGTACAATATTAGCAGGGTAAGGAAGCCTGTGTCATTTTGTAATTTGGGTGAACCATCCCTTTACAGGGCAAGTTGAAGTTTCTTATTTTTGTAGTTGTTTCTGTAAACAAGTCACAAGAGGCAAGGTAGTACTGATAACACAACAAAAATGTTTCATTGCTTGGTAGAAGCTGTTTGTAGATTGCTGCTAACTGTTGCATATGTCACTCTCTCTTCAACAGCTTTTCCCTGAGCATAGTGACATCGAGTGGAACGTTACAGACCCAGTAGATGACTTCTGGAGTTGGGCTCAGTCCTCAAGGCAAAAGCTTCAACATGCTGGCCATTATTGAGTCCTGGGAAGAGGAGGGGAGCTACTACGAGGACAGCACCGGTCAGTTTCTGTTCATCTTGCTGTTAAAGGTGGGCCTGAACTGTCTGGTCCTGTCGATGTGCTTGCGCTGGCTGCACACCTCCTTCATGGGCGTCTGTGGCCTCTCCGTCTTCCTGGTCGATGTGTTGTTGTTGTGCGCTGTGGCGGCTGTGTGGTTCCTCGGATCCGCCCGCTCCCCGGTGTCCATCTGCTTCCTCTTGGCTCATGCCTCAGCCGTATTCAACGCGCTGCCTCTGCCCATGCTGGGCCTGGGGCTGCTGGACTACGCCTCCGAGCCACGCTACACCACGTGCCACGACGCTCCCTGTAGGGACCTATGGAACTATGCCCTGACGCTGCTGGTGTGGGTGCTTGCCGGTGTGCACTCCTGCTGCTCAGCAGTCACCACCCTCCTAGAGGTTGAGTACGAGGGAGGGAGGAACGCTTTAGGGTGCACTGTGCAGGAGTCTGTGTTTGTGGTACATTTCTCAGTGGGGATCTCCGTGGCCATCTGCTGTGTAATGCTGCTCCACTACAAACAGATGCCTTTGTGGCTGAAGGAGACCAACAGGCTGTCAGTGCAGAGGGATAAAGTTAACCCAATGTTGCAGAGCCACTTGAGATTCAGGTATGCCAAGTTACAGCAGCTAGGGGGTGACGAGGACGAGCAGAAAGCACTGTCAGTGGAGACTGAAAGGCAGAGGCCCCCCCTTTACCTCAGCCTGACTTTGGACTTTGGCACAACGTGGGCATCTTACCTGGTCATGTGCATCGCCTGTGAGCTTTTGGGCCTTGCAGTCCCTGCCTACATCAGCATCAACCTCCTATGGTTGGAGTTTGCCAACAGCGTATTGGTGGGGCTGGTGTTTTGGCTCAAGAACGACTGATTGAGGCCTTACACCGCCAATGGCATGTTTACTGGCACTTAAAGTAAAGATTCAACCATTTTTGAAAAATATATTTTATTTTACAATTTTCCATACAGTCAAAAATAATAATAACAACACACATAAAATGATATGTATATATATATTATTATATTGTGTTTGTGCATATAGGCTACGCCGGGCGGCAGGGTAGCCTAGTGGTTAGAGCGTTGGACTAGTAACCGAAAGGTTGCAAGATCCCCGAGCTGACAAGGTACAAATCTGTCCTTCTGCCCCTGAACAAGACAGTTAACCCACTGTTTCTAGGCCATCAATGAAAGTAAGAATTTGTTCTTAACTGACTTGCCTAGTAAAATAAAAATAAATAAAATCTCTGAACAAAGTTTTATCGATTCCCTGGGTTAATTTATGTTTTCATGTGTAGCTGAGATATTGCTGTTCAAGCAGGCAGAAATTCTGCCTGTATGACGTAGCATTGAGATAAAGCCACTCTCAACACTGGAAGTTAATAGGACTTTTAGATTATGAAAATGCCTATCATACACGTCAGTTTTCAGGGTCTAAAGTGGGCACGTGATCGCGTTGCACTCCATTGCATTGGCTTGGTAGGTGACTCGTTTGGAGGTAAGACATGTACAAAAATATTACTACATCTCGTTAGGTTCTAATTATCAGAGTAAGAACTCAACGGACGCTATGAAAGCTTAAACCATGTTTATTTATCCCAGAGGGTTGAACAGCTGAACCGACCAAAATACATTTCCAATAGTGGTGTATGTACCCCAATCTTCTCCTTCTCTTCAAACACTAAATCTCTGTGGCTAGGCAGGAAATGAAGTGGCAATAAACTGTGCCTTCTCCCTTAACATGACCTCAACCCCCTTCATCACTAATCCACGGCTCTCTCCCCTTATCAGTGCTGCCACGTGATCATTTACCCTGCACTCAGCACATTCCAATCTTAATTGCACCCACCATATACCTTCCTCCTACAGATAACCATTAACTTTTGGTGTAGACCCTCTAACCCTAAGCACTCAATATTTCAAAAGGATACCTGATAATTAACCCTATCCCAAGTTTAGGAGTTAGAACCCAGAATCCATCAGTCCCCCGTTTTGAACACTTAACTCCATACTGTTCAACATGACATAAACTTGGGAATTACTTATAGATGGACAAACAATAATAATAAAACGAAAACAAAAAATAAACATGATTCACCATGAGGTTTACAAACTCCGAGACATACAGTATGTTGACATGCCTCTGTTCTATGATCACACCATTTCTCATAGAAACTGATAGTAACGTGTCCGCTGGAGATGTCGACCCCTTCCATTTCAACTTTCTCCTTAGGGTTCCTAAGTGAGTGATAGCACAAGACTTGAAAATCAACGAGAAACACAACACATAACAGTATTAACAATGTGGTAAGCTTTTCATAATTATAAATGCAAAGAAATCCCAAAGTTTGATAACATGACAATTTCCACTCTCTCTTCGCCCGATTCTATGCTGATTCTGGATTCTGCTGGATTCCACAAAAATGAAGGCCCTATAAAACATCCTCATGCTTTCATCCAGTCTTCCCTATCAGGCCACAGGGTATAAGAGGTGTTCCCAAGCCATGTCATTTTAACTTGATAGGCACGTCACCTGATAGGCAAGTGTTGCCCTTTCCCACCTGGACAAAAGGAACACCTATGTGAGAATGCTGTTCATAGACTACAGCTCAGTGTTCAACACCATAGTGCCCACGAAGCTCATCACTAAGCTAAGGACCCTGGGACTAAACCCCTCCCTCTGCAACTGGATTCTGGACTTCCTGACAAGACACCCCAGGTGGTAAGGGTAGGCAACAACACATCTGCCACGCTGATCCTCAACACTGGGGCCCCTCAGGGGTGTGTACTTAGTCCCCTCCTGTACTCCTTGATCACCCACAACTGCGTGGCCAAACACGTCTCCAACACCATCATTGAGTTTGCTGACGACACAACAGTGGTAGGCCTGATCACCGACAATGTGTCACGCCTGCTCCCGCTCTTCCCCCTGGTGCTCGAGGGCCCCAGGCTGCCCAGCATTACGCACACCTGCCTTCCCTCGTCAGGGACGAGTTTCAGTTATTTTGGACTCACCTGGACTCACTCAATCACCTGTTTATTACCTCCCCTCTATCTGTCAGTTCCCCAGCTCTGTCCCCCACTGCTGCATTGATTGCTGTTTGTTATTGTGTATCTGTGTTCTGACGCTGTTTCTGTCTTGCTCTTTGTCTGTTCATAATTAATTGTCAACTCCCCATGCCTGCTTCTCATCTCCGGCGTCGGTCCTTACACAATGACGAGACAGCCTATAGGGAGGAGGTCAGAGGTCTGGCAAAGTGGTGCCAGGACAACAAACTCTCCCTCAATGTGAGCCAGACAAAGGAGCTGATCGTGGACTAGGAAAAGGCGGGCCGAACAGGCCCCCATTAAGATCAACGGGGCTGAAGTGGAGCGGGTTGAGAGTTTCAAGTTCCTTGGGGTCCACATCACCAACGAACTATCATGGTCCAAACATACCAAGACAGTAGTGAAGAGGGCACGACAACAACTTTTCCCTCTCAGAAGACTGAAAAGATTTGGCATGGGTCCCCAGATCCTCAAAAAGTTCAACAGCTGCACCATTGCTGCACCATCCTGACCGGTTGCATCACACTGCCTGTTATGGCAAATGCTCGGCATCTGTAAGGCACTACAGAGGGTAGTGCGTATGGCCCGATACATCACTGGGGCCAAGCTTCCGGCAACCCAGGACCTATATAATAGGCGGGGACAGAGGAGAGCCCATAAAATTGTCAGAGACTCCAGTCACCCAAGTCGTAGATTGTTTTCTATGCTACCACATGGCAAGCGGGAAGGGAGCACCAAGTCTAGGACCAAAAGGCTTCATCTCTCAAGCCATAACACTGCTGAACAAATAATCAAATGGCCACCCATTTGTTTTGCACACTGCTGCTACTCGCTGTTTCTTATCTATGCATAGTCACTTCACCCCTACCTACAGTTTAAGTCGGAAGTTCACATACACTTAGGTTGGAGTCATTAAAACTAGTTTTGCAACCCCTCCACAAATTTCTTGTTAACAAAATATAGTTTTGTCAAGTTCGTTAGGACATCTACTTTGTGCATGACACAAGTAATTTTTCCAACAATTGTTTACAGACAGATTATTTCACTTATAACTCACTGTATCACAATTCCAGTGGGTCAGAAGTTGACATACACTAAGTTGACTGTGCCTTTAAACAGCTTGGAAAATTCCAGAAAATGATGTCATGGCTTTAGAAGCTTCTGATAGGCTAATTGACATCATTTGAGTCAATCGGAGGTGTACCTGTGGATGTATTTCAAGGCTTCCCTTCAAACTCAGGGCCTCTTTGCTTGACATCATGGGCAAATCAAAAGAAATCATGCAAGACTTCAGAAAAGAAATTGTAGACCTCCAACAAGGCTGCTTCATCCTTGGGAGCAATTTCCAAACACCTGAAGGTACCACGTTCATCTGTACAAACAATAGTACGCAAGTATAAACACCATGGCCGTCATACCGCTCAGGAAGGAGATGCGTTCTGTCTCCTAGAGATGAACGTACTTTGGTGCGAAAAGTGCAAATCAATCAGAGAACAACAGCAAAAGACATTGTGAAGATGTTGGAGGAAACAGGTAGGAAGGTAGGAAAAGTACGTGGATATATTGAAGCAACATCTCAAATGGGTCTCCCAAATAGACAATGACCCCAAGCATTCTTCCAACGTTGTGGTAAAATGGCTTAAGGACAAAGTCAAGGTATTGAAGTGGCCATCACAAAGCCCTGACCTCAATCCTATCAAACATTTGTGGGCAGAACTGAAAATGTGTGTGCGAGCAAGGAGGCCTACATACCTGACTCAGGTATACCAGCTCTGTCATGAGGAATGGGCCAATATTCACCCAACTTATTTTGGAAGCTTGTGGAAGGCTACCCTAAACATTTGACACAAGTTACAAAACAATTGAAAGGCAATTTAAAGGCAATGCTACCAAATACTAATTGAGTGTATGTATATAAAGTGCTGGCCCACTGGGAATGTGATGAAAGAAATAAAATCTGAAATAAATCATTCTCTCAACTATTATTCTGACATTTCACATTCTTAAAATAAAGTGGTGATCCTAACTGACCTAAGACAGGGACTTTTTACTAGGATTAAATGTCAGGAATTGTGAAAAACTGAGTTTAAATGTATTTGGCTAAGGTGTATGTAAACTTCCGACTTCAACTGTACATGTACAAATGATCTCAACTAACCTGTACCCACGCACACTGACTCGGTACCGGTACTCTATGTATATAGCTTCGTTATTGTTAGGTTATTGTGTTACTTTGTTTTTACGTCAATATTTTCTTTACTCAAATTGAACTGCACTGTTGGTTAAGGGCTTGTAAGTAAGCATTTCACGGTAAGGTCTATCTTTGATGTATTCGGCGTATGTGACAAATAAAGTTTGATTTGAAGTGTGTATATCTTATCAACGCTACATCTCCTTGAGGTAACTCAGAACTGTATATGCTTTCACTTCAGTCCAGTGTACAATTACCCCAACATCTATCCTTTGTTCTGATGCATTAACCAGTAAAGCAACTAACCCAACCCAACTATGGCGGTTAATGTAGCTCCCAGACCCAACCCATCTGTATATCTACAGTGGAATCTAGTCTTTTTCACTCTTCATGGCGTCTTCAAGCTCACCCATTATGCAGCTGGATCTCACTTCACGTGAGAAGTATGAACCCACCGAGGAGAGACATGACGATCTTTACCGACTGGAGGTGCTGTAAGGAGTACTGTGTGGACCAACAACCCCGCCTGCTGTATCATTACGTAAACTCAATCTCCAGAATTCAGCCCTGTGCTCTCGGTTATCTCCTGCTCCTCATGTGCCGCTTTCACCTGGGAATATACACACTGCAATTCATGGGCATTTCCTGACAACATAGACTCTCCCATTATGGCCAGATCACTAATTTGTGACATGTGAATAATAGCCCCCGGTACTCCCATTGGTCTCCCAGTTACCAGCTACCAAGCCATTTGGCATGAATCCTCATAAAAGTATACCCCATCAATGATACTAAAGTAATCCCTGCAACTACTGACACTGCCCATGACGCATACCTCAAAATCCCTCATTTGCGCCGTAGTCATGAGCCCCCACAGATCTCCACCCCAGTCACATTCCATCCCACTTAACAGCCTCATGTAAACATTCTGTCTCAAACACTGACCTCATTTATATAATTATATTGGACATGTTATCCTTTATCACATGCCAGTATTTGTATCCAATGTGTTTATCTTAAATTTAGGATGAAGTAGCCTAGGCCTTATCTAGTTAGATTGCATCATATCACCTTTTCAATATTAGTTATCAACTAATATAAAGCCATGTTATCCTGAACATCAGTGTCATTTAATATAATATGCACATGTGTGATAGTTGAATTAATTCATTGCAATGTAAGCCTACCACAGGAGGTTGGTGGCACCTTAATTGGGGAGAACGGGCTTGTGGTAATGAGTGGAATGTGTAATCTGTGGAATGGTATCAAACACATGGTTTCCAGGTGCTCCAGTCTGGTTTCCATAGCCACAAAGTCAGATTCTACAGCCACATTCTGCCTTGTGAATGACAGCACAGCAGTAGCTGAGTTTATCTGTTTTTTATTTATTTTTATTTTACCTTTATTTAACCAGGCAAGTCAGTTAAGAACAAATTCTTATTTTCAATGACGGCCTAGGAACAGTGGGTTAACTGCCTGTTCAGGAGCAGAACGACAGATTTGTACCTTGTCAGCTCGGGGGTTTGAACTTGCAACCTTGCGGTTACTAATCCTGTTATGCTGGTGAGTGAGGACCCAAAAGCGACTTAACAGAAACTGAGTTTATTAAAGTCCAAACAGGGAAAACATAATCCTCAATCTTTACAGGAGATGTCCAAACAGGGAAAACATAAATCCTCTAGTTGTAGAGGAGAATAGCAAGACTCGCGGCAACAGACTGCAGGTCCCTTCGGGTAGGCGCGGGCCGTAGAGAACAGAGACACCTGCTCACACGCAGCATCTGATGAAAAGGCAAAACACGACAGGACGGAACAAGGGCAAAGCAAACAAGAATCCGACAAGGACAGAGGCAGAAACCGAGAGAGAAATAGAGACCTAATCAAAGGGCAAAATAGGGGACAGGTGTGAGAGAGTAAACGAGGTCGTTAGGAGAATGAGGAACAGCTGGGAGCAGGAACGGAACGATAGAGAGAGAGAGGGATAGAGAGAGAGAAAGAAACCTAATACGACCAGCAGGGGGAAACGAAGAGAAGAGAAAGCACAGGGACAAGACATGACAATACAATACATGACAAATCCAACGCTCTAACCACTAGGCTACCCTGCTGCGACTTTGGCTAATATGCCTCATTTGTTTGCAGTGGTATCATTGTGGTATCGAGTATTGTCACAGTAAATCTGTTATCGAAGCAAAATTCTGGTGTCATGATAAACACTACCTCCATCTGTTACCATTTTTTTCATAAAACAGCATTTCCCCTTAACCTCTAAGATTAGATAATCCTCAATTTCCTACATTTCCTCTTAACCTCTAAGATTAGGCAATCCTCAATTTCCTACATTTCCCTTTAACCTCTAAGATTAGGCAATCCTCAATTTCCTACATTTCCCTTTCTGAAAGGACATATAGGCCTATAGAGAGAATCAGCAAACACACATACGCACGTCCCTGTAAAAGCACCCGTCAATCAAAACCACCAGCATATTTCAGACACAAGCAAATATTTCTCCTTTCCT
Organism: Oncorhynchus gorbuscha; assembly: GCF_021184085.1. NCBI lineage: Eukaryota > Metazoa > Chordata > Actinopteri > Salmoniformes > Salmonidae > Oncorhynchus > Oncorhynchus gorbuscha. Next base: position 49,412,629 of record NC_060182.1, read on the forward strand.
TAAAATGTATTACAAAACCTAGTCCTACCGAAAGTATGATATAAAATAATGAACTGACAAGGAAAGTATGAAGGGGACAGCTATGCTATAGTATGAAGATGAAATTAACAATCACTAAAATAGAAACAAATACACACGTGTCCATAACCTTTTTATCAGCAACGCTGATTATCGAAAGGGAGTGTGTTGGAAAGATTCTTCAAATATTGTGAGGAACTGTTATTATTTGGACAGATGAAAAAACATAATAATACTCTGTTGACTTACTGTGTGAGGTGAAGAAGAAAATTACAGAAGCCCAGCTGGGCACTTTCCTTCTTTTGACATTAAGTGAAAGCAGGCCAGGTACTTACTTCTGTGAGTGCTCATAAAAATAAATCAAAACTTGTTTCTCAGAAGTGTAGCAGGTTGTGAAATCTGCAAACTACGTTTCCACTCCGAGAATGAAAACAGTAAATTACCTTCCTTAATACATGCATTAACAGAAATTAATATAACCAAATGAGGGGGATTAATGATAAATTGCCTGTTTTACAAATGGTAGGGTACCACATGGGCATTCATAAAAGTGCAATGCGGGCCAACACTATAGCCTAAGCTACTATTCTACTTTGAGGGGATATGAGTGCTGTAATTTTGGGGGGGTCTTGTCTAGGATGGCATATCAGCCAGGACATGATCAGCAATGATTCTTCTATGAATTAAGAAAAGGCCAGGTTGGAGAGGATGGGTGCATTGTCCATTTGAGACAACATTAGTGCTTTATAGGCATCAGAGGCAAAACAACCTTGTCCACTGCAGTTGAATAATTATTGAAAAGTCCAATAAATCAAACTTCTTTTCTTTTTAATTAGACCAATTTATTTATTTATTAGCAAGCAATGAAAATGTGCATTGTATAAAAAAGTCCACACAAATGATTGTTTTTACTTTAGTGCCATATAAACTCAGCAAAAAAAGAAACATCCTCTCAATGTCAACTGCGTTTATTTTCAGCAAACTTAACATGTGTAAATATTTGTATTAACATAACAAGACTCAACAACTGAGACATAACCTGAACAAGTTCCACAGACATGTTACTAACAGAAATTGAATAATGTGTCCCTAAACAAAGGGGGTCATAATTAAAAGTAACAGTCATTATCTGGTGTGGACACCAGCTGCATTAAGTACTGCAGTGCATCTCCTCCTCAAAGACTGCACCAGATTTGTCAATTCTTGCTGTGAGATGTTACCTCACTCTTCCACCAAGGCACCTGCAAGTTCCTGGACATTTCTGGGGGGAATGGCACTAGCCCTCACCCTCCGATCCAACAGGTCCCAGACGTGCTCAATGGGATTGAGATCCGGGTTCTTCACTGGCCATGGCAGGACACTGACATTCCTGTCTTGCAGGAAATCACGCACAGAACAAGCAGTATGGCTAGTGGCATTGTCATGCTGGAGGGTCATGTCAGGATGAGCCTGCAGGAAGGGTACCACATGAGGGAGGAGGATGTCTTCCCTGTAACGCACAGCGTTGAGATTTCCTGCAATGACAACAAGCTCAGTAAGATGACGTTGTGTCACACCACACCAGACTATGACAGACCCTCCACCTCCAAATTGATACAGCTCCAGAGTACAGGCCTCGGTGTAACACTTATTCCTTTGACGATAAACGCGAATCCGACCATCACCCCTGGTGAGACAAAACCGTGACTCGTCAGTGAAGAGCACTTTTTGCCAGTCCTGTCTGGTCCAGCGACAGTGGGTTTGTGCCCGTAAGAGACGCTGTTGCCGGTGATGTCTGGTGTGGGCCTGCCTTACAACAGGCCTACAAGCCCTCAGTCCAGCCTCTCTCAGTCTATTGAGGACAGTCTGTGCACGATGGAGGGACAGTCTGAGCACTGATGTGCGTTCCTGGTGTAACTCGGGCAGTTGTTGTTGCCATCCTGTACCTGTCCCGCAGGTGTGATGTTTGGATGTACCGATCCTGTGCAGGTGTTGTTACACGTGGTCTGCCACTTCGAGGACGGTCAGCTGTCCGTCCTGTCTCCCTGTAGCGCTGTCTTAGGCGTCTCACAGTACGGTCATTGGAATTTATTGCCCTGGCCACATCTGCAGTCCTCATGCCACCTTGCAGCATGCCTAAGGCACATTTTCACAGATGAGTAGAGACCCTGGGCATCTTTCTTTTGATGTTTTTCAGAGTCAGTAGAAAGGCCTCTTTAGTGTCCTAAGTTTTCATAACTGTGGAGAGAGTTACACCGTCACAGCCCTGACGCTGACTAGGCTAGGAGAGTTACACCGTCACAGCCCTGACGCTGACTAGGCTAGGAGAGTTACACGTCACAGCCCTGACGCTGACTAGGCTAGGAGAGTTACACGTCACAGCCCTGACGCTGACGAGGCTAGGAGAGTTACACCGTCACCGCCCTGATGCTGACTAGGCTAGGAGAGTTACACGTCACAGCCCTGACGCTGACTAGGCTAGGAGAGTTACACGTCACAGCCCTGACGCTGACGAGGCTAGGAGAGTTACACCGTCACCGCCCTGACGCTGACTAGGCTAGGAGAGTTACACCGTCACAGCCCTGACGCTGACTAGACTAGGAGAGTTACACCGTCACAGTCCTGACGCTGACTAGGCTAGGAGAGTTACACGTCACAGCCCTGACGCTGATGAGGCTAGGAGAGTTACACCATCACAGCCCTGACGCTGACTAGGCTAGGAGAGTTACACCGTCACAGCCCTGACGCTGACTAGACTAGGAGAGTTACACCGTCACAGTCCTGACGCTGACTAGGCTAGGAGAGTTACACCGTCACAGCCCTGACGCTGACTAGGCTAGGAGAGTTACACGTCACAGCCCTGACGCTGACGAGACTAGGAGAGTTACACCATCACAGCCCTGACGCTGACGAGGCTAGGAGAGTTACACCATCACAGCCCTGACGCTGACGAGGCTAGGAGAGTTACACCATCACAGCCCTGACGCTGACTAGGCTAGGAGAGTTACACCATCACAGCCCTAATGCTGACTAGGATAGGAGAGTTACACCATCACAGCCCTAATGCTGACTAGGCTAGGAGAGTTACACTGTCACAGCCCTGACGCTGACTAGGCTAGGAGAGTTACACCGTCACAGCCCTGACGCTGACTAGACTAGGAGAGTTACACCGTCACAGCCCTGACGCTGACGAGGCTAGGAGAGTTACACCGTCACAGCCCTGACGCTGACTAGACTAGGAGAGTTACACCGTCACCGCCCTGACGCTGACTAGGCTAGGAGAGTTACACGTCACAGCCCTGACGCTGACTAGGCTAGGAGAGTTACACGTCACAGCCCTGACGCTGACGAGGCTAGGAGAGTTACACCGTCACAGCCCTGACGCTGACTAGGCTAGGAGAGTTACACCGTCACAGCCCTGACGCTGACTAGGCTAGGAGAGTTACACCTTCACAGCCCTAATGCTGACTTAGGAGACCCTTAGTTTGTGCATTTGTTTCAAGCCATTACTAAACACCAGTGGTACATAAACACCACCTCCTCAGAGGGGGAAGGGGAGGACCATCCTCCTCAGTGAATTTAATTTAAAAAGGTTTTAGATAAACTATAATACATACACAGTTGAAGTTGGAAGTTCACATACAACTTAGCCAAATACATTTAAACTCAGTTTTTCACAATTCCTGACATTTAATCCTAGTAAATATTCCCTGTCTTAGGTCAGTTAGGATCACCACTTTATTTTAAGAAAGTGAAATGTCAGAATAATAGTAGAGAGAATGATTTATTTCAGCTTTATTTCTTTCATCACATTCCCAGTGGGTCAGAAGTTTACATACACTCAATTAGTATTTGATAGTATTGCCTTTAAACTGTTTAACTTGGGTTGAACATTTCGGGTTGCGTTCCACAAGCTTCCCACAATAAGTTGGGTGAATTTTGGCCCATTCCTCCTGACAGAGCTGATGTAACTGAATCAGGTTTGTAGGCCTCCTTGCTCGCACACACTTGTGATGGCCACTCCAATACCTGGAGGGGTCCTTCTGTAGCACAGTTGGTAGAGCATGGCGCTTGTAACGCCAGGGTAGTGGGTTCGATTCCCGGGACCAGCATTGTCCCCAAGAACACAGTGGCCTCCATCATTCTTAAATGGAAGAAGTTCCTAGAGCTGGACGCCTGGCCAAACTGAGCAATCGGGTGAGAAGGGCCTTGGTCAGGGAGGTCACAAAGAACCCAATGGTCACTCTGACAGAGCTCCAGAGTTCCTCTGTGGAGATGGAAGAACCTTCCAGAAGGGGAAGGAAATGGAGTTACCTAGTCAGTTGTACAACTGAATGCCTTCAAATGAATTGTGTCTTTCGCATTTAACCCAACCCCTCTGAATCAGAGAGGTGCGGGGGGCTGCCTTAATCGACATACACGTTCAGAAGGACAACCATCTCTGCAGCACTACACCAATCAGGCCTTTATGGTAGAGTGGCCAGACGGAAGCCACTCCTCAGTAAAAGGCACACGACAGTCCACTTGGAGTTTGCCAAAAGGCACTTAAAGAACTCAGACCACGAGGAACAAGATTCTCCGGTCTTGTGGTCCTTCTGTAGCTCAGTTGGTAGAGCATGGCGCTTGTAACGCCAGGGTAGTAGGTTTGATCCCTGGGACCACCCATACGTAGAATGTATGCACACATGACTGTAAGTCGCTTTGGATAAAAGCGTCTGCTAAATGGCATATATTATTATTATATTATTATATTACCTTGATTAAGTTGTCCTTAAGCCATTTTGCCACAACTTTGGAAGTATGCTTGGGGTCATTGTCCATTTGGAAGACCCATTTGCGATCAAGCTTCCTGACTGATGTCTTGAGATTATGTCAAGCACAGAGGCACTGAGTTGGAAGGTAGGCCTTGAAATACATCCACAGGTACATCTCCAATTGACTCAAATTATGTAAATTAGCAGAAGCTTCTAAAGCCATGACATAATTTTCTGGAATTTTCCAAGCTGTTTAAAAGCACAGTCAACTTAGTGTATGTAAAACGTCTGACCTGCTGGAATTGTGATACAGTGAATTATAAGTGAAATAATCTGTCTGTAAACAATTGTTGGAAAAAATATTTGTGTCATGCACAAAGTAGATGTCCTAACCGACTTGCCAAAACTATAGTTTGTTAACACGACATTTGTGGAGTGGTTGAAAAACGAGTTTTAATGACTCCAACATAAGTGTATTTAAACTTCTGACTTCAACTGCATATTTACGTCACCAAATAATTGTTAAAAACACAGTTTTGCAATGAAGGTCTAGCACCATGGTGTAGCACCATGGTGTAGCATGGTGTAGCATGAACTTGCAGCATGAACTGACATGTTGTCCACCCAATCAAATGATCAGTGAATGAATCTAGTACTGAAAGCTTAAGCTACAGCTAGCTAGCATTGCGGTGCTTAAAATGTGGTGAGCAGTTGACTCACTTTCAGTTAGCAAATGTAGCTATCTAGTTAAGCCTACACAAGCACCTCGCTCAAACGGAGAGCGATGCTCGGTTAGCTAGCTGGCTATGGCTATCCAACACTGGAATTCTTCCAAGTCAAGTTAATAGCTATGTTGACTATAATGTTAGCTAATATGGTGACAACGACGTAGGATGTGTGTAGCGGTAATGATATGAAGGTTTGGCTTGGAAAGTTTTTTTTTACCTGGTCACAGACAGTTGTTGTGTTGCGCACTGAAGTCCACAAGCGAAGGAAAAAGGTGTGAGGAGGACAGCGCGTAGATGGGAGACAGAATTATACAACGAGTGTCATGCCTTGGTCTTAGTATTTTGTGTTTTCGTTATTTATTTGGTCAGGCCAGGGTGTGACATGGGTTTATTTTGTGGTGTGTTTTTGTATTGGGGTTTAGTAGGTATTGGGATTGTGGTTGAGTAGGGTTGTCTAGCATAGTCTATGGCTGCCTGAGGCGGTTCTCAATCAGAGTCAGGTGATTCTCGTTGTCTCTGATCGGGAACCATATTTTGGTAGCCTGGGTTTCACTGTGTGTTTGTGGGTGTTTGTGGGTGTTTGTGTTCACAAGATAGGCTGTATAGGTTTTCACGTTTCGTTTGTTGTTTTGTTTATTAAGTTATTTCATGTATTGTTAATTTTTTATTAAAGAACATGAGTAACCACCACGCCGCATTTTGGTCCGACTCTCTTTCAACAGACGAACGCCGTTACAAGAGCAAAGTGATCATGCTCTTTGTATGTGAAAGTGAACTGTGTTTGCGGGTGATCAAGGGTGTATTCATTCCTCTGATTCTGTTGAAAAATGTTTCTTAAATGGAAGCAAATGGAACTGGGAGAAACATACCTGAATTTGTCCAATAGAAACTGCAAGAGTGTGTAAGGTGGTATTGAATGTGTCACTGTCTGTCACCTTGATTACACAAATTTCTCCCTCAACATGTGCATCTACGTTGTAAACTTCCATTTGTAGGCGAGGTTATAGCAACCTCATCATGGGTATAGGGGAAATTTAAGTATCATGTAGTAGCCTAAACTTATCGATGTTACATTGAGCTGTGTGAATGGAATATGAATATGAATGACAGTCTTCGAATATGCTGTAATAGAAATAAGGCCATACTCATAAAAAAAATTGTCCTCCCTAATGGTAATTTTAAATGGCACCAACCGGCACTGCTACACAACTTGATCTGTTTCACTTGTCCTTGTGATTGTCTCCACCCCCTCCAGATGTCTCTTATTTTCCCCAGTGTATTTATCCCTGTGTTTCCTGTCCCTGTGCCACTTTGTCTTTTCCTGTTAAGTCAACCAGCATGGTTTTCTCATGCTCCTGCTTTTTCTTATCTTTATTTTTCTACAGTAGTCCTCCTGGTTTTGACCCTGGCTTGCCCTGACTCTGTACCCACCTGCTTGACTATTCTGCCTGCCACTCTGTACCTCCTGGACCTTGACCTTGTTATGAACTTTTTGCCTGTTCCTTGGATACTAATACATATCAGAGACTCAAACCATCTGCCTCCCGTGTCTGCGGGAAATGTGCAAGGAGATAACTAGGTATGCATGCAAATTCTGGTCCATTCATGCAGTAACAATATATACATATACAATATAACACTTACAAGTCCTTAACCAACAATGCAGTTTTAAGAAAATAGAGTTAAGAAAAGATTGACTAAGTAAATGAAATAACACAAAATAACAATGAGGCTATATACAGGGGGGTAACGGTACCCAGTCAATATGTGGGGGTACAGGTAAATTGTTAGAACATATGTTTACATAGGGTATAGATAGCTAACGTTAGCGAACTTTAAAGTCGACTTCGTCTAAACATCAGACTGTTACCATGGTTACTCCATGGATTATCAGTCGCCCTAAAAAAGACGTCATAGTCTCCACCATCCAGAATGTTTACATTTGTTTTACCAGTTGTACATGCTGTTTGTTCTTTTGTCAGTATGAGATGGGATCCACAGGAAAGGGTTGTTTACCCAACATTTTGTGGCGCTAGTAGGTTGTCACTTGTATTTTCAATCCTTTCAAGCGTTGCAGGTGATGCACAATATGTCAACAATAATGGCCGAATGTAACCAAATGTAGTGCACAAAGGCACGTTTCCTTGCAAATCAGCTGTGGTTCGTTTAGGCTCGGCCATATCGTGAAGGTGTTTGTCACTGTCAAATTGCATCAGTATATACGATGTATTCGGGAAAGTATTCAGACCATTTGACTTATTCCACATTTTGTCACAGCCTTATTGTTAAATTGATTAAATAGTTTCCACCCCTCATTAATCAACACACAATACCCCATAACGGCAAAGCAAAAATAGAATTTCATAAATATTTGCACATTTAAAAAACGTAAATATCACATTTACATAAGTATTCAGACCATTTACTCAGTACTTTGTTGAAGCACCTTTGGCAGTGATTACAGCCGTGAGTTTTTTTTGGTATGGTGCGACAAGCTTGGCACACCTGTATTTGGGGGGGGTTCTCAAATTCTTCTCTGCAGATCCTCTCAAGCTCTGTCAGGTTGGATGGGGAGTGTCGCTGCACAGATATTTTCAGGTCTCTCCAGATATGTTAGATCGGGTTCAAGTCCGTGCTCTGGCTGAGCCACTCAAGGACATTCAGAGACATGCCCCAAAGCCGCTATTGCATTGTCTTGGCTGTGTGCTTAGGGTTGTTGTCCTGTTGGAAGGTACCCTTCGCCCCACTCTGAGGTCCTGAGAGATCTGCAGCAGGTTTTCATCAAGGATCTCTCTGTCCTTTGCTCTGTTCATCTTTCCCTCAACCCTGACGGGTCTCCCAGTCCCTGCCGCTGAAAAACATCCCCACAGCATGATGCTGCTACCACCATGCTTCACTGTAGGGATGGTGCCAGGTTTCCTACAGACTTGATGCTTGGCGTTATCAATATATAAAAATATAATAATATATAATAATATATGCCATTTAGCAGACGCTTTTATCCAAAGCGACTTACAGTCATGTGTGCATACATTCTACGTATGGGTGGTCCCGGGGATCAAACCTACTACCCTGGCGTTACAAGCGCCATGCTCTACCAACTGAGCTACAGAAGGACCACAAGACCGGAGAATCTTGTTCCTCGTGGTCTGAGTTCTTTAAGTGCCTTTTGGCAAACTCCAAGTGGACTGTCGTGTGCCTTTTACTGAGGAGTGGCTTCCGTCTGGCCACTCTACCATAAAGGCCTGATTGGTGTAGTGCTGCAGAGATGGTTGTCCTTCTGAACGTGTATGTCGATTAAGGCAGCCCCCCGCACCTCTCTGATTCAGAGGGGTTGGGTTAAATGCGAAAGACACAATTCATTTGAAGGCATTCAGTTGTACAACTGACTAGGTAACTCCATTTCCTTCCCCTTCTGGAAGGTTCTTCCATCTCCACAGAGGAACTCTGGAGCTCTGTCAGAGTGACCATTGGGTTCTTTGTGACCTCCCTGACCAAGGCCCTTCTCACCCGATTGCTCAGTTTGGCCAGGCGTCCAGCTCTAGGAACTTCTTCCATTTAAGAATGATGGAGGCCACTGTGTTCTTGGGGACTTTCAATGCTGCAGAAATGTTTTGGTACACTTCCCCAGATTGGTGCCTCGACACAATCCTGTCTCGGAGCTCTACGGTCAATTCCTTTGACCTCATGGCTTAGTTTTGGCTCTGACATGCGCTGCCAACTGTGGGACCTTATATAGACAGGTGTGTGCCTTTCCAAATTATGTCCAATCAATTGAATAGACCACAGGTGGACTCCAATCAAGTTGTAGAAACATCAAAGATGATCAATAGAAACAGGATGCACCTGTGCTCAATTTCGAGTCACATAGCAAAGGGTCTGAATACTTATGCAAATAAGATCTTTCTCTTTTTTATTTTTTATACATTTGCAAACATTTTAAAAAACTGTTTTCGCTTAGTCATTATGGGGTATAATTTGCAAATAAATTCATAAAAAATCCTACAATGTGATTTTCTGAATTTTTTTTCTCATTTTGTCTGTCATAGTTTAAATGTACCTATGATGAAAATTACAGGCCTCTAATCTTTTTAAGTGGGAGAACTTGCACAATTGGTGGCTGACTAAATACTTTTTGCCCCACTGTGTGTGTATATATATATGTGTGTATATACAAATTAAAAACAGAACTACCAACCACATTTTTTATTTATCCTTTATTTAACTAGGCAAGTCAGTTAAGAACACATTCTTTCTTACAATGACAGCCTATGAACAGTGGGTTGTTCAGGGGCAGAACAACAGATTTTTACCTTGTCAGCTTGGGGATTCGATCCAGAAACCTTTATGTTTACTGGCCCAACGCTCTAACCACTAGGCTACCTGCCGCCCCAGCAGACCAGTGTACTGAAAGTCGGACTAATAACACTTCCCTGTGGATATTTTGACTATGATTGGTGTTAAAACAATTCTAATTAAATTAATAAATTAAATCATACTCAACCTTCACTACAATGTATTTAAAATGTATTGGTTTTTTAATAAAAATAATTATATTAAACATTTGCAGTTAAAGTATAACTCTTTTTAATGTATATGAACAAAGTGCATATAAATCTAACCATTCAAAACTAATACAATCTGAAGAACATAATAGAATATTGCACCAAAGAAAAATGAATAACAATTTGCAAAACTGCAACATCCCACTTAAAACATGAAACTGGTCCCTCTTTTCTTTATTGCCATGGTATAACCAGCAGCACTGAAGCCTGTGTGCTCTCGTACAGTTGTGGAATAAGTGATTTTGAAAGGGTTTTCCTGCTTGGAATTGTGTACATTGGATTTAGACTATTGCTATAATTTCTAAAACCTCTGTCCTCCACAATTGAAAATGGCTGGAAATCGGTGGCAATCATTTTAGCCAGTACAATATCAATTTGGCCTTGTTTTGCTACAGACATAGACTTTGGCATTAACTGGTAGAACTGGCTTTATATGAGATTGGCTTTACATTGTCTACATTATTAAAATGCATCCAAATGCTACTGTGCTTCCGACTCATTTTCCAGCTGTTGTTTTCACAGCTGTCCTTCCTCTCTCTCCTCGGCTGCTAAGTGTGTGACTGTGAGTGAGTTGGCTCGGCCCTCCCTCACGCATCTGTGGTTCATTGGTTGACACTGTGTTTCTGATTGACAGGAACAACAGGTGAGGCTGTTAGTCTGAGCAGACAGTCAGAACAAATGTGTATTTAGGCCCATATTTTAATTAGTTAATTATTTTCATTTAAATCTTTTGATTATTCATATCTTATGTTTTAAATATATTTGTAGATAGATTCGTCTTTTCTGATATGAGAGAGGCTCTTAGAGCCAACTCGTTCGCAAACAACCCATTACTATTACTACTGTTCACAAAAAGTGAGCCTACATGTTAAGAGACGAGAAAGGGGTCTTCCACTCTTGGATTCGCAAAGGCTATGGTCAACCGTCGTCTTCAAGCAAGCTATCGTTAGCTAGCTAACTACAAACGTTACAAATCAAATGCTATCACTTACCATTAGAAATGCATTATCCATTGCTCAAGACCACTTGTGTAGATATTATATGGAAAGTTGTTTTTGAGCCTCAATGTGATAGCTAGCCAGCTTGCTACATTCGTCATCACATTTTGGGACAAAGTTAGCTAGCGCCTAGCTTTCCCGCTGTATGGAAGGATAATGCTGGATGGCTAGCCAACTTGATGGCTCTGGGATTTCATAGCTATTAAAGCAATAGAACTACTTGTCCTTCAATTGTGACGTCAAAGAACACAATCGGGTCAATTGGGATTATGGGGCTAAACATTTACATTTTACATATTTACATTTACATTTAAGTCATTTAGCAGACGCTCTTATCCAGAGCGACTTACAAATTGGTGCATTCACCTTATGACATCCAGTGGAACAACCACTTTACAATAGTGCATCTAAATATTTTAAGGGGGGTGAGAAGGATTACTTTATCCTATCCTAGGTATTCCTTAAAGAGGTGGGGTTTCAGGTGTCTCCGGAAGGTGGTGATTGACTCCGCTGTCCTGGCGTCGTGAGGGAGTTTGTTCCACCATTGGGGAGCCAGAGCAGCGAACAGTTTTGACTGGGCTGAGCGGGAACTGTACTTCCTCAGTGGTAGGGAGGCGAGCAGGCCAGAGGTGGATGAACGCAGTGCCCTTGTTTGGGTGTAGGGCCTGATCAGAGCCTGGAGGTACTGAGGTGCCGTTCCCCTCACAGCTCCGTAGGCAAGCACCATGGTCTTGTAGCGGATGCGAGCTTCAACTGGAAGCCAGTGGAGAGAGCGGAGGAGCGGGGTGACGTGAGAGAACTTGAGAAGGTTGAACACTAGACGGGCTGCGGCGTTCTGGATGAGTTGTAGGGGTTTAATGGCACAGGCAGGGAGCCCAGCCAACAGCGAGTTGCAGTAATCCAGACGGGAGATGACAAGTGCCTGGATTAGGACCTGCGCCGCTTCCTGTGTGAGGCAGGGTCGTACTCTGCGGATGTTGTAGAGCATGAACCTACAGGAACGGGCCACCGCCTTGATGTTAGTTGAGAACGACAGGGTGTTGTCCAGGATCACGCCAAGGTTCTTAGCGCTCTGGGAGGAGGACACAATGGAGTTGTCAACCGTGATGGCGAGATCATGGAACGGGCAGTCCTTCCCCGGGAGGAAGAGCAGCTCCGTCTTGCCGAAGTTCAGCTTGAGGTGGTGATCCGTCATCCACACTGATATGTCTGCCAGACATGCAGAGATGCGATTCGCCACCTGGTCATCAGAAGGGGGAAAGGAGAAGATTGTGTGTCGTCTGCATAGCAATGATAGGAGAGACCACTAAACATTCATTGTGATTTACTTTCACAAGTAAAGCAATAGGTGAAACTATTCAGTGGTTAGACAAAAGCATGTAATTTATAATTCAAAAAGAACTGCACTTCCTAAATCTACGGAAGGGTGGACATTTACTACGGCTGACTTCAAGGACAAATATAGAGTTCGCCAGCTTGTAGTCCTAAAACCAAGAAATAAGTTACCTCTGGTTTCTTCAGCCATCCCTATGTGAAAAAAATGAATGGTAAAATGAACAGTTTCGATATGAACGCCTAAAATAAGGTCTGAAGTTACAGGCATAGATCTTATAAGTTTTGTGCTATGATATAATAGCAGTCAGTTAACATGACCTTCATGAATTATGAAGGATTTATGTCATTTTTTTATTACATAAATTCTTCAATTCACAAAATGTGATGTTAGCCAATTAAGATTCTCATTAAACAAAATGTATAAAATCTCCTAAGCCTGTGTATACCACATACCTTATTTTCAGCATTTGTCCAAAAACACCATTTATTTTCTTCATAGGCTTTGTCCAACGAACCATGGGGGAGTTAGTGCCTACAAAGACACTTTCTCTCTTACCGACTGCCCCACTCAACCTATGGTTAAATACTATTTTTAGTACTGTTACACCACCCTGATAAATATTTTGCCAACAACTCTTCCCCTTGTTATCACCAGACTACATAAACAAAAAGGCAACAAAGCACAAAGTCAGAAATAAGTCATTGTTTAACATTTTATTTGTATCGATAAAATAGTACAAGATCAAAATTCCACATGAAGCAAAGTATGCCCTACTTTAAAAAAAACAGAACAGTGACTGCAATTAATATTCTACTGACATCTGAACCATGATCATAGGGGGTTGCGACAGTACAAGACCAATTTCCTATGTGAAGTAATGAGGTTTCTTTACGTTGATGCCATACTCAGAAAGGGCAGGGGAGAGGTCCTCCATGGTCAGTGTGTACTTCTTGTCCTGCTTTGGGAGGAAAGAGGTGGGAGGACAGAGTGAGAAACCAACCAAAAAGATACAAACCGCATTCATACTTGTGCATGAATCATTCTGTGCATCTCACATTAACAACAGTTTGTTCATGTGTTAATTTCATGGGAAATGGAAAAAGAGCCTTGTGGTGGGCCTTGTGGGCTGAAGAAAATAGGATGAAACAAGGGATGTCTGAAGGTGCAACTACTATCATTGATTGTAAAGTGGGATGACCAGCAGACAACACCTCTGCCACAACCTCCACCATGGCTCTTCAGTGCTCTACATGGAAGAGGTGGACTGCAACCTATGATGTACGGCCAGCCCAGGGATCAATACTCACTACAACCTAGGTCTCCAACACATAACTTGGATGGATAACTTGGCTTCAGTACATTCTCTCAAGAGAGCTGGGACAGAGATTCACAGTCACATCAATATTCCCCTCCCAAAACACAGATCCCAGTTTGAGTATACAGGATTGTTTTAGAGGAATGATAATGTCATACGCGGCAAACGTCAAATCTGAATTTAAAATGTATATAAATTCCTATTTTGGAAAAAGCCCATAATACATCTTTACAAAGTAAAGAAGAAAATCAATGTCTGAACTTAAGCAAGGATATTATATTTTACTTTTGAAGAGAGCCAACAGATTAAACTCAAATAAAGGATACTATTCAATAAAAAATACACCTGATAGCTTGCAAACCTCACAAAATGAATAGCCTCAATAACGCCAAACCAGTTTATTTTAAAAGGTTACAAATGCTTTAATTAGAAACAATTAATACCATTTTTAAAAGCTTCTATGAAAATGTATATACATCAGAATTAAACAGTTGTACTGACCCTACAGCCTTCTAAGACTCAATAACCCTAAAACAACTATCAGCAGACAAAAAGAATCACACAAAATAGAAATAGAATATTGTACACTGTTATAACATTTGCGTGGAGAAAAGCACCATGTATGGATGGCTTTCCCATAAAATTTTATTTGACAGTCTGGGACAAAGTAGCACCCCTATTTACTGAAATGATGACACACATGTCACTTAATTCAGTCCTTCCGAGTTCCATGTATCAAAGAGTTATTTAAGTTGTATTATAACCAAGAAAATTGTGAGAGTCCCCTGCATGTCATGCAGGTGAAAGAGGACCCAAAAGCGACTTGGCGAAAACAGAGTCTTTAATCCAGTAAAGTAAATACAAACAAAAAACACAACTTTCACTCGAAATGACGAGGACAAACTGGAGACTCGATCTTGAACAGCAGGTGAACAGCAGGTTGCCTCGGGAAGGCACTTGAACCAGACAGACTCAGACACCTGCTCACCACGCAGCATCTGAGGAAAACACGACACGACAGGGCGATACACAAACACAGCACGGTGAATTCTAGACAAGGAACCGACAGGACAGGAACGGAACACAAAGGAAGAAATAGGGACTCTAATCAGGGGAAAGGATCGGGAACAGGTGTGGGAAGACTAAATGATTGATTAGGGGAATAGGAACAGCTGGGAGCAGGAACGGAACGATAGAGAGAAGAGAGAGCGAGAGTGTGAGAGAGGGAGGGGGAGAGAGGGATAGAAAGAGGGAAAGAACCTAATAAGACCAGCAGAGGGAAACGAATAGAATGGGAAGCACAGGGACAAGACAAGATAATAAATGACAAAACATGACAGTACCCCCCACTCACCGAGCGCCTCCTGGCGCACTCGAGGAGGAATCCTGGCGGCAACGGAGGAAATCATCAATGAGTGAACGGTCCAGCACGTCCCGAGACGGAACCCAACTCCTCTCCTCAGGACCGTAACCCTCCCAATCCACTAAGTATTGGTGACCCCGTCCCCGAGAACGCATGTCCATGATCTTATGTACCTTGTAAATAGGTGCGCTCTCGACAAGGACGGGAGGGGGAGGGAAGACGAACGGGGGTGCGAAGAAAGGGCTTGACACAGGAGACATGGAAGACAGGATGGACGCGACGAAGATGTCGCGGAAGAAGCAGTCGCACAGCGACAGGATTGACGACCTGGGAGACACGGAACGGACCAATGAACCGCGGAGTCAACTTACGAGAAGCTGTCGTAAGAGGAAGGTTGCGAGTGGAAAGCCACACTCTCTGGCCGCAACAATACCTTGGACTCTTAATCCTGCGTTTATTGGCGGCTCTCACAGTCTGTGCCCTGTAACGGCAAAGTGCAGACCTCACCCTCCTCCAGGTGCGCTCACAACGTTGGACAAACGCTTGAGCGGAGGGAACGCTGGACTCGGCAAGCTGGGATGAGAACAGAGGAGGCTGGTAACCCAGACTACTCTGAAACGGAGATAACCCGGTAGCAGACGAAGGAAGCGAATTGACCTCATGGCTTAGTTTTGGCTCTGACATGCGCTGCCAACTGTGGGACCTTATATAGACAGGTGTGTGCCTTTCCAAATTATGTCCAATCAATTGAATAGACCACAGGTGGACTCCAATCAAGTTGTAGAAACATCAAAGATGATCAATAGAAACAGGATGCACCTGTGCTCAATTTCGAGTCACATAGCAAAGGGTCTGAATACTTATGCAAATAAGATCTTTCTCTTTTTTATTTTTTATACATTTGCAAACATTTTAAAAAACTGTTTTCGCTTAGTCATTATGGGGTATAATTTGCAAATAAATTCATAAAAAATCCTACAATGTGATTTTCTGAATTTTTTTTCTCATTTTGTCTGTCATAGTTTAAGTGTACCTATGATGAAAATTACAGGCCTCTAATCTTTTTAAGTGGGAGAACTTGCACAATTGGTGGCTGACTAAATACTTTTTTGCCCCACTGTGTGTGTATATATATATGTGTGTATATACAAATTAAAAACAGAACTACCAACCACATTTTTTATTTATCCTTTATTTAACTAGGCAAGTCAGTTAAGAACACATTCTTTCTTACAATGACAGCCTATGAACAGTGGGTTGTTCAGGGGCAGAACAACAGATTTTTACCTTGTCAGCTTGGGGATTCGATCCAGAAACCTTTATGTTTACTGGCCCAACGCTCTAACCACTAGGCTACCTGCCGCCCCAGCAGACCAGTGTACTGAAAGTCGGACTAATAACACTTCCCTGTGGATATTTTGACTATGATTGGTGTTAAAACAATTCTAATTAAATTAATAAATTAAATCATACTCAACCTTCACTACAATGTATTTAAAATGTATTGGTTTTTTAATAAAAATAATTATATTAAACATTTGCAGTTAAAGTATAACTCTTTTTAATGTATATGAACAAAGTGCATATAAATCTAACCATTCAAAACTAATACAATCTGAAGAACATAATAGAATATTGCACCAAAGAAAAATGAATAACAATTTGCAAAACTGCAACATCCCACTTAAAACATGAAACTGGTCCCTCTTTTCTTTATTGCCATGGTATAACCAGCAGCACTGAAGCCTGTGTGCTCTCGTACAGTTGTGGAATAAGTGATTTTGAAAGGGTTTTCCTGCTTGGAATTGTGTACATTGGATTTAGACTATTGCTATAATTTCTAAAACCTCTGTCCTCCACAATTGAAAATGGCTGGAAATCGGTGGCAATCATTTTAGCCAGTACAATATCAATTTGGCCTTGTTTTGCTACAGACATAGACTTTGGCATTAACTGGTAGAACTGGCTTTATATGAGATTGGCTTTACATTGTCTACATTATTAAAATGCATCCAAATGCTACTGTGCTTCCGACTCATTTTCCAGCTGTTGTTTTCACAGCTGTCCTTCCTCTCTCTCCTCGGCTGCTAAGTGTGTGACTGTGAGTGAGTTGGCTCGGCCCTCCCTCACGCATCTGTGGTTCATTGGTTGACACTGTGTTTCTGATTGACAGGAACAACAGGTGAGGCTGTTAGTCTGAGCAGACAGTCAGAACAAATGTGTATTTAGGCCCATATTTTAATTAGTTAATTATTTTCATTTAAATCTTTTGATTATTCATATCTTATGTTTTAAATATATTTGTAGATAGATTCGTCTTTTCTGATATGAGAGAGGCTCTTAGAGCCAACTCGTTCGCAAACAACCCATTACTATTACTACTGTTCACAAAAAGTGAGCCTACATGTTAAGAGACGAGAAAGGGGTCTTCCACTCTTGGATTCGCAAAGGCTATGGTCAACCGTCGTCTTCAAGCAAGCTATCGTTAGCTAGCTAACTACAAACGTTACAAATCAAATGCTATCACTTACCATTAGAAATGCATTATCCATTGCTCAAGACCACTTGTGTAGATATTATATGGAAAGTTGTTTTTGAGCCTCAATGTGATAGCTAGCCAGCTTGCTACATTCGTCATCACATTTTGGGACAAAGTTAGCTAGCGCCTAGCTTTCCCGCTGTATGGAAGGATAATGCTGGATGGCTAGCCAACTTGATGGCTCTGGGATTTCATAGCTATTAAAGCAATAGAACTACTTGTCCTTCAATTGTGACGTCAAAGAACACAATCGGGTCAATTGGGATTATGGGGCTAAACATTTACATTTTACATATTTACATTTACATTTAAGTCATTTAGCAGACGCTCTTATCCAGAGCGTCTTACAAATTGGTGCATTCACCTTATGACATCCAGTGGAACAACCACTTTACAATAGTGCATCTAAATATTTTAAGGGGGGGGTGAGAAGGATTACTTTATCCTATCCTAGGTATTCCTTAAAGAGGTGGGGTTTCAGGTGTCTCCGGAAGGTGGTGATTGACTCCGCTGTCCTGGCGTCGTGAGGGAGTTTGTTCCACCATTGGGGAGCCAGAGCAGCGAACAGTTTTGACTGGGCTGAGCGGGAACTGTACTTCCTCAGTGGTAGGGAGGCGAGCAGGCCAGAGGTGGATGAACGCAGTGCCCTTGTTTGGGTGTAGGGCCTGATCAGAGCCTGGAGGTACTGAGGTGCCGTTCCCCTCACAGCTCCGTAGGCAAGCACCATGGTCTTGTAGCGGATGCGAGCTTCAACTGGAAGCCAGTGGAGAGAGCGGAGGAGCGGGGTGACGTGAGAGAACTTGAGAAGGTTGAACACTAGACGGGCTGCGGCGTTCTGGATGAGTTGTAGGGGTTTAATGGCACAGGCAGGGAGCCCAGCCAACAGCGAGTTGCAGTAATCCAGACGGGAGATGACAAGTGCCTGGATTAGGACCTGCGCCGCTTCCTGTGTGAGGCAGGGTCGTACTCTGCGGATGTTGTAGAGCATGAACCTACAGGAACGGGCCACCGCCTTGATGTTAGTTGAGAACGACAGGGTGTTGTCCAGGATCACGCCAAGGTTCTTAGCGCTCTGGGAGGAGGACACAATGGAGTTGTCAACCGTGATGGCGAGATCATGGAACGGGCAGTCCTTCCCCGGGAGGAAGAGCAGCTCCGTCTTGCCGAAGTTCAGCTTGAGGTGGTGATCCGTCATCCACACTGATATGTCTGCCAGACATGCAGAGATGCGATTCGCCACCTGGTCATCAGAAGGGGGAAAGGAGAAGATTGTGTGTCGTCTGCATAGCAATGATAGGAGAGACCACTAAACATTCATTGTGATTTACTTTCACAAGTAAAGCAATAGGTGAAACTATTCAGTGGTTAGACAAAAGCATGTAATTTATAATTCAAAAGAACTGCACTTCCTAAATCTACGGAAGGGTGGACATTTACTACGGCTGACTTCAAGGACAAATATAGAGTTCGCCAGCTTGTAGTCCTAAAACCAAGAAATAAGTTACCTCTGGTTTCTTCAGCCATCCCTATGTGAAAAAAATGAATGGTAAAATGAACAGTTTCGATATGAACGCCTAAAATAAGGTCTGAAGTTACAGGCATAGATCTTATAAGTTTTGTGCTATGATATAATAGCAGTCAGTTAACATGACCTTCATGAATTATGAAGGATTTATGTCATTTTTTTATTACATAAATTCTTCAATTCACAAAATGTGATGTTAGCCAATTAAGATTCTCATTAAACAAAATGTATAAAATCTCCTAAGCCTGTGTATACCACATACCTTATTTTCAGCATTTGTCCAAAAACACCATTTATTTTCTTCATAGGCTTTGTCCAACGAACCATGGGGGAGTTAGTGCCTACAAAGACACTTTCTCTCTTACCGACTGCCCCCACTCAACCTATGGTTAAATACTATTTTTAGTACTGTTACACCACCCTGATAAATATTTTGCCAACAACTCTTCCCCTTGTTATCACCAGACTACATAAACAAAAAGGCAACAAAGCACAAAGTCAGAAATAAGTCATTGTTTAACATTTTATTTGTATCGATAAAATAGTACAAGATCAAAATTCCACATGAAGCAAAGTATGCCCTACTTTAAAAAAAACAGAACAGTGACTGCAATTAATATTCTACTGACATCTGAACCATGATCATAGGGGGTTGCGACAGTACAAGACCAATTTCCTATGTGAAGTAATGAGGTTTCTTTACGTTGATGCCATACTCAGAAAGGGCAGGGGAGAGGTCCTCCATGGTCAGTGTGTACTTCTTGTCCTGCTTTGGGAGGAAAGAGGTGGGAGGACAGAGTGAGAAACCAACCAAAAAGATACAAACCGCATTCATACTTGTGCATGAATCATTCTGTGCATCTCACATTAACAACAGTTTGTTCATGTGTTAATTTCATGGGAAATGGAAAAAGAGCCTTGTGGTGAGACTTTTTTGGGGGAGACGTTAACCAAGGCGACACTCCATCTTAACTTCTTTATATTTACTGGATTGGCTGAACAGGGCAGAAGAGAACTTCCCCCGACCGTTTTTCTCTCTCGTCTGGACCAGTAAGAAAGAAACGCTGCTCATGTGTTTCTTTTACGCCTGCAACGTTAGGTTAGAAATGTACTAACCTTTGTCTTGTTCCTGGAGCTCCCAGAGGCAGTTCCCTTCATTTTACAGTGCTGCAGGGCATCGTTAGCAATGTCTGAGATGAACTTCTGAGCCGCGAGGGAGACGAGACGGATTCTGAAAATGATGGACATAAATAATGTTCCCGTTTGGCGCTCACGTGAGCTAATATTGAATTGAACTGGTGTAAAAGCTGAAATAGATGGGAGAGGACTCTTGGCAGTTAAGGAGCTAAGAGGCATGCTTACATTCGCGGATCAGATGCCTCAAAGCCGGCCCGGTTGAGATAGTAGCCTGTCACTGCATCAGGGATCTGGCAAAAACATGGTAGAGGTTGAACTGAAGTCATTGCAATTAGTTTTTTTTTTTGGTACACTAGCATCTCACAATAGACACCAGAGGACATTTACATGCTAAGTGAATCAGAGGCACCTGTTAACTACATAACCCAAATATGCATTATGTATATGGACCAAGCGACTGTTGACTAGCCTAGGTATGTGAAAAAAGTCATGTACATTTGTATTTTTTTTTAAACAAAGATTACTCCAATTAAGGGGGGTTTGACTCACTGTAGGAGTGTAGTCCTCCAATTGCATAAGAAAGTCAGCTAGTGGTGTGGTTGTGATTACAGGCTTCACGTCGCCGTTGGCAATGCCAGTAGGCACATACACGCCGTTGGACACGGATGTGCCAGATGGTGTGGCCATGGCAGCAGTGGTTGGGGCTGAAACAAATAAAGAGAAATGCATGGTTTAATATCTTTCTAAATGTAGCTAAGATGTTGATAGCCAAGGTCCAGCAGTGGTCTAAGACAGTGTTTCACAAAGCAGCAAGCAATGAAGAGGACTAGCTCTAAGATGGTTCTCCAGTTTTGCACAGTGCTATATGGTGTGGGCTACTGTACTTAAACAATTTCGACAAAAGTTCTAACCTAGCTACAGTAGACAGCAGACCATTAATTGGTGTAACCACGTATTAAGCCAGCTCATAAAGCTGTTCATAACCTCAAAACTCGTCTGAATACTTACAATTACTTATGGCAACCGATGGTATGCTGCTAACGTTAATTGCTGCATTGTTGTTAGTGAGGCAATTATTGGATGTCGAGGAATTTGAAGAGCCCCCTGTCATGACTGGCTGTGGAGAATCAACGTTCATGTTTGTCACTGGCTGCACCGCAGTTCGCTTGGTAAAATGGCCAAAGTAACAAAATTAAGTTTGCTTGCTGAAGTGAAAGGATTCAATTGAGTGCCAAAAATATCATTTTACGATAGTTTATGGGCAAATAAAGAAAAGTAAGATCCTTCATCCACTATTACCTTGTTAGCCTGCGAAACTGTTTGTCTTATTTTTTTCGCGTTCCGTGTGCTTCGATTTCAAAGTCCGGCGTAAACATCTGTTGTGCTTCTAATGGTTCCCCCCAGGAAAATATGCGCAGATTTTCATCCACCATGGCGAATCGATTGGACACACTGAAGACACCACCACATGTGTGAGGTGGTTTAGTTTATCTACTGTAGCTTATATTGTATGTAAACGTTTCTAGAATAAATATATAGATTAAGATCTTTCTGATTTTCACGTTTTATGAACACAGTCATGTATAGCCCAAAGGCCGGTAGGTGGCGATATTGAGTCGTACGATGAAACGACCTAGAGCTCGACAGTTACTAGTCCTTTAAAATTATGTACATGCGCCGAATCCAACAGGTGTAGACATTGCCGTTAAATGCTTACTTGTGAGTTAGAATAGTAGCAATAAAGTAAATACTAAACTCTTGAGAAGTTTGTCTCTTTATTTAACCTTCATTTAACAAGTCAGTTAAGAACACATTGTTATTTACACTGACTGCCTACCCCGGCCCTATGGACGGTCGGATGTGATACAGGTTTCCTCAGTGGGTTGTGGCAGATAGGTTTTCAGCATCCTCCTTTATATGGCCTCACAGGTCTCCATAATACACTGAGACACTGTCTGGAATCCAAAACGATAGGTAAAAGGCCAGGTTGCAAATAGAGTCCAGATGCCAAGTACCGGTAATGACAAAATAAATGTTTTGCTATTGGTTAGCATTCATGTATATTTTACTCTTCATAGATGTTGAATTGCGCAAAACCAGATGGAAGTCCCTCTGTGACACTTTAAGGCATCTACGGAAGGCCCCATTTATTTAAAAAGATTGCAATCAGAGTGTAGTATAACAGCAGTACACTGCAATATAACTGCAGTATGCTGCAAATACTCTTTTTTAATACAGTAATTTTGCAGTGTAGCTGCAGTATAACTGCAGTTCACTGTAGTTATTCTGCAATTGCTTTGTCCAAAATAGCACAGTCGACTGCAGTTACTGCACTTTTACTGCGGTTTCAAAACTGCAATCTTTTTTTGTAAGGGCCAACTTATCGGACCTGGGGAACCAATCAGAAAGAATGGAGATAAATGAAAATGTTATCAATCGTGATACCTTACGTCCAGCCAAGAAGGTACGTTATAATATACCTTTGAATTGATTGCACTGAATTCCAAACCTAAATGTTTGCAGTATTGCTGGCCTCATTTTCTACCTCAAATCAAATCAAATTTATTTATATAGCCCTTCGTACATCAGCTGATATCTCAAAGTGCTGTACAGAAACCCAGCCTAAAGTAACTACTAAAATTACCTACAAGTAACTACTTGATTGATTAATGTCAACTGGTGTCCCATTTCTGAATTAGTGATTATATAGGCCTATAGATTATGAATCAGTTCCTTATTATGGAGGAATTATGAAAACACGCAGTGTTAGGCTTTGTGGCCCAGATTTGAGAAATATGATTAATTGAGCCTGATCAGAGGGTTCTAAAGTTTACTTAAACACATTTGACTTTTTATGCTGACCTATTTTCCACTCGAGGCAACCACGGTCTTGCAAATGCTGATTCGCCTCAGTCCCAACTTGTGGAGCCTGATGACACTGAGGACGACGTGGGCTCCCCGAGCCATGACCCTGTGCTTCAGATGTCTGAACAACAGTCAAGACCAACCACTACAGACACGGCTCAAGAGGAGGCATTTGTGCACAGCCTTGTACCAGGGCTGAAGAAAATAGGATGAAACAAGGGATGTCTGAAGGTGCAACTACTATCATTGATTGTAAAGTGGGATGACCAGCAGACAACACCTCTGCCACAACCTCCACCATGGCTCTTCAGTGCTCTACATGGAAGAGGTGGACTGCAACCTATGATGTACGGCCAGCCCAGGGATCAATACTCACTACAACCTAGGTCTCCAACACATAACTTGGATGGATAACTTGGCTTCAGTACATTCTCTCAAGAGAGCTGGGACAGAGATTCACAGTCACATCAATATTCCCCTCCCAAAACACAGATCCCAGTTTGAGTATACAGGATTGTTTTAGAGGAATGATAATGTCATACGCGGCAAACGTCAAATCTGAATTTAAAATGTATATAAATTCCTATTTTGGAAAAAGCCCATAATACATCTTTACAAAGTAAAGAAGAAAATCAATGTCTGAACTTAAGCAAGGATATTATATTTTACTTTTGAAGAGAGCCAACAGATTAAACTCAAATAAAGGATACTATTCAATAAAAAATACACCTGATAGCTTGCAAACCTCACAAAATGAATAGCCTCAATAACGCCAAACCAGTTTATTTTAAAAGGTTACAAATGCTTTAATTAGAAACAATTAATACCATTTTTAAAAGCTTCTATGAAAATGTATATACATCAGAATTAAACAGTTGTACTGACCCTACAGCCTTCTAAGACTCAATAACCCTAAAACAACTATCAGCAGACAAAAAGAATCACACAAAATAGAAATAGAATATTGTACACTGTTATAACATTTGCGTGGAGAAAAGCACCATGTATGGATGGCTTTCCCATAAAATTTTATTTGACAGTCTGGGACAAAGTAGCACCCCTATTTACTGAAATGATGACACACATGTCACTTAATTCAGTCCTTCCGAGTTCCATGTATCAAAGAGTTATTTAAGTTGTATTATAACCAAGAAAATTGTGAGAGTCCCCTGCATGTCATGCAGGTGAAAGAGGACCCAAAAGCGACTTGGCGAAAACAGAGTCTTTAATCCAGTAAAGTAAATACAAACAAAAAACACAACTTTCACTCGAAATGACGAGGACAAACTGGAGACTCGATCTTGAACAGCAGGTGAACAGCAGGTTGCCTCGGGAAGGCACTTGAACCAGACAGACTCAGACACCTGCTCACCACGCAGCATCTGAGGAAAACACGACACGACAGGGCGATACACAAACACAGCACGGTGAATTCTAGACAAGGAACCGACAGGACAGGAACGGAACACAAAGGAAGAAATAGGGACTCTAATCAGGGGAAAGGATCGGGAACAGGTGTGGGAAGACTAAATGATTGATTAGGGGAATAGGAACAGCTGGGAGCAGGAACGGAACGATAGAGAGAAGAGAGAGCGAGAGAGTGAGAGAGGGAGGGGGAGAGAGGGATAGAAAGAGGGAAAGAACCTAATAAGACCAGCAGAGGGAAACGAATAGAATGGGAAGCACAGGGACAAGACAAGATAATAAATGACAAAACATGACAGTACCCCCCACTCACCGAGCGCCTCCTGGCGCACTCGAGGAGGAATCCTGGCGGCAACGGAGGAAATCATCAATGAGTGAACGGTCCAGCACGTCCCGAGACGGAACCCAACTCCTCTCCTCAGGACCGTAACCCTCCCAATCCACTAAGTATTGGTGACCCCGTCCCGAGAACGCATGTCCATGATCTTATGTACCTTGTAAATAGGTGCGCTCTCGACAAGGACGGGAGGGGGAGGGAAGACGAACGGGGGTGCGAAGAAAGGGCTTGACACAGGAGACATGGAAGACAGGATGGACGCGACGAAGATGTCGCGGAAGAAGCAGTCGCACAGCGACAGGATTGACGACCTGGGAGACACGGAACGGACCAATGAACCGCGGAGTCAACTTACGAGAAGCTGTCGTAAGAGGAAGGTTGCGAGTGGAAAGCCACACTCTCTGGCCGCAACAATACCTTGGACTCTTAATCCTGCGTTTATTGGCGGCTCTCACAGTCTGTGCCCTGTAACGGCAAAGTGCAGACCTCACCCTCCTCCAGGTGCGCTCACAACGTTGGACAAACGCTTGAGCGGAGGGAACGCTGGACTCGGAAAGCTGGGATGAGAACAGAGGAGGCTGGTAACCCAGACTACTCTGAAACGGAGATAACCCGGTAGCAGACGAAGGAAGCGAATTGTGAGCGTATTCTGCCCAGGGGAGCTGTTCTGCCCAAGACGCAGGGTTTCTGAAAGAAAGGCTGCGTAGTATGCGACCAATCGTCTGATTGGCCCTCTCTGCTTGACCGTTAGACTGGGGATGAAACCCGGAAGAGAGACTGACGGACGCACCAATCAAACGACAGAACTCCCTCCAAAACTGTGACGTGAATTGCGGGCCTCTGTCTGAAACGGCGTCTAACGGGAGGCCATGAATTCTGAATACATTCTCGATAATGATTTGTGCCGTCTCCTTAGCGGAAGGAAGTTTAGCGAGGGGAATGAAATGTGCCGCCTTAGAGAACCTATCGACAACCGCAAGAATCACAGTCTTCCCCGCAGACAAAGGCAGACCGGTAATGAAGTCTAGGGCGATGTGAGACCATGGTCGAGAAGGAATGGGGAGCGGTCTGAGACGACCGGCAGGAGGAGAGTTACCCGACTTAGTCTGCGCGCAGTCCGAACAAGCAGCCACGAAACGGCGCGTGTCACGCTCCTGAGTCGGCCACCAAAAGCGCTGGCGAATAGACGCAAGAGTGCCTCGAACACCGGGATGACCAGCTAACTTGGCAGAGTGAGCCCACTGAAGAACAGCCAGACGAGTGGAAACAGGAACGAAAAGGAGGTTACTAGGACAAGCGCGCGGCGACGCAGTGTGCGTGAGTGCTTGCTTAACCTGTCTTTCAATTCCCCAGACTGTTAACCCGACAACACGCCCATAAGGAAGAATCCCCTCGGGATCAGTAGAAGCCACAGAAGAACTAAACAGACGGGATAAGGCATCAGGCTTGGTGTTCTTGCTACCCGGACGGTAAGAAATCACAAACTCGAAACGAGCGAAAAACAACGCCCAACGAGCTTGACGGGCATTAA
The DNA here is from genome assembly GCF_021184085.1 of Oncorhynchus gorbuscha. Lineage (NCBI taxonomy): Eukaryota > Metazoa > Chordata > Actinopteri > Salmoniformes > Salmonidae > Oncorhynchus > Oncorhynchus gorbuscha. The sequence continues at coordinate 49,439,044 of NC_060182.1, forward strand.
GTCGTTTGGCAGAACGGATGTACTCAAGGTTCTTATGGTCTGTCCAAACGACAAAAGGAACGGTCGCCCCCTCCAACCACTGTCGCCATTCGCCTAGGGCTAAGCGGATGGCGAGCAGTTCACGGTTACCCACATCATAGTTGCGCTCAGATGGCGACAGGCGATGAGAAAAATAAGCGCAAGGATGAACCTTATCGTCAGACTGGAAGCGCTGGGATAGAATGGCTCCCACGCCTACCTCTGAAGCGTCAACCTCGACAATGAATTGTCTAGTGACGTCAGGAGTAACGAGGATAGGAGCGGACGTAAAACGTTCTTTTAGAAGATCAAAAGCTCCCTGGGCGGAACCGGACCACTTAAAACACGTCTTGACAGAAGTAAGAGCTGTGAGAGGGGCAGCAACTTGACCGAAATTACGAATGAAACGCCGATAGAAATTAGCGAAACCTAAAAAGCGCTGCAACTCGACACGTGACCTTGAACGGGCCAATCACTGACAGCTTGGACCTTAGCGGAATCCATCTGAATGCCTTCAGCGGAAATAACGGAACCGAGAAAAGTAACGGAGGAGACATGAAAAGAGCACTTCTCAGACTTTACGTAGAGACAATTCTCTAAAAGGCGCTGTAGAACACGTCGAACGTGCTGAACATGAATCTCGAGTGACGGAGAAAAAATCAGGATATCGTCAAGATAGACAAAAACAAAGATGTTCAGCATGTCTCTCAGAACATCATTAACTAATGCCTGAAAAACAGCTGGCGCATTGGCGAGACCAAACGGCAGAACCCGGTACTCAAAATGCCCTAACGGAGTGTTAAACGCCGTTTTCCACTCGTCCCCCTCTCTGATGCGCACGAGATGGTAAGCGTTACGAAGGTCCAACTTAGTAAAGCACCTGGCTCCCTGCAGAATCTCGAAGGCTGATGACATAAGGGGAAGCGGATAACGATTCTTAACCGTTATGTCATTCAGCCCTCGATAATCCACGCAGGGGCGCAGAGTACCGTCCTTCTTCTTAACAAAAAAGAACCCCGCCCCGGCCGGAGAGGAAGAAGGCACTATGGTACCGGCGTCAAGAGACACAGACAAATAATCCTCGAGAGCCTTACGTTCGGGAGCCGACAGAGAGTATAGTCTACCCCGAGGAGGAGTGGTCCCCGGAAGGAGATCAATACTACAATCATACGACCGGTGAGGAGGAAGGGAGTTGGCTCGGGACCGACTGAAGACCGTGCGCAGATCATGATATTCCTCCGGCACTCCTGTCAAATCGCCAGGTTCCTCGTGAGAAGTAGGGACAGAAGAAACGGGAGGGATGGCAGACATTAAACACTTCACATGACAAGAAACGTTCCAGGATAGGATAGAATTACTAGACCAATTAATAGAAGGATTATGACATACTAGCCAGGGATGACCCAAAACAACAGGTGTAAACGGTGAACGAAAAATCAAAAAAGAAATAGTCTCACTGTGGTTACCAGATACTGTGAGGGTTAAAGGTAGTGTCTCAAATCTGATACTGGGAAGATGACTACCATCTAAGGCGAACATGGGCGTAGGCTTCTCTAACTCTCTGAAAGGAATGTCATGTTTCCGAACCCATGCTTCGTCCATGAAACAACCCTCAGCCCCAGAGTCTATCAAGGCACTACATGTAGCACCCGAACCGGTCCAGCGTAGATGGACCGACAAAGTAGTACAGGATTTTGATGGAGAGACTTGAGTAGTTGCGCTCACCTGTAGCCCTCCGCTTACAGATGAGCTCTGGCTTTTACTGGACATGAATTAACAAAATGTCCAGCAACTCCGCAATAGAGGCACAGGCGGTTGGTGATCCTCCGTTCCCTCTCCTTAGTCGAGATGCGAATCCCTCCCAGCTGCATGGGCTCAGACTCTGAGCCAGAGGAGGGAGATGGTTGCGATGCGGAGCAGGGAAACACCGTTGATGCGAGCTCTCTTCCACGAGCCCGGTGACGAAGATCTACCCGTCGTTCTATGCGGATGGCGAGAGCAATCAAAGAGTCCACATCTGAAGGAACCTCCCGGGAGAGAATCTCATCCTTAACCACTGCGTGGAGTCCCTCCAGAAAACGAGCGAGCAGCGCCGGCTCGTTCCACTCACTAGAGGCAGCAAGAGTGCGAAACTCAATAGAATAATCCGTTATGGACCGTTCACCTTGGCATAAGGAAGCCAGGGCCCTAGAAGCCTCCCTACCAAAAACTGAACGGTCAAAAACCCGAATCATCTCCTCTTTAAAGTTCTGGAACTTGTTAGAGCAATCAGCCCTTGCCTCCCAGATAGCTGTGCCCCATTCTCGAGCCCGGCCAGTAAGGAGTGAAATGACGTAAGCAACCCGAGCTCTCTCTCTAGAGTATGTGTTGGGTTGGAGAGAGAACACAATCTCACACTGCGTGAGAAAGGAGCGGCACTCAGTGGGCTGCCCGGAGTAGCAAGGTGGGTTATTAACCCTAGGTTCTGGAGGCTCGGCAGGCCAGGAAGTAACAGGTGGCACGAGACGTAGACTCTGGAACTGTCCAGAGAGGTCGGAAACCTGAGCGGCCAGGTTCTCCACGGCATGGCGAGCAGCAGACAATTCCTGCTCGTGTCTGCCGAGCATGGCTCCTTGGATCTCGACGGCAGTGTAACGAGCGTCTGAAGTCGCTGGGTCCATTCCTTGGTCGGTTCCTTCTGTCATGCAGGTGAAAGAGGACCCAAAAGCGACTTGGCGAAAACAGAGTCTTTAATCCAGTAAAGTAAATACAAACAAAAAACACAACTTTCACTCGAAATGACGAGGACAAACTGGAGACTCGATCTTGAACAGCAGGTGAACAGCAGGTTGCCTCGGGAAGGCACTTGAACCAGACAGACTCAGACACCTGCTCACCACGCAGCATCTGAGGAAAACACGACACGACAGGGCGATACACAAACACAGCACGGTGAATTCTAGACAAGGAACCGACAGGACAGGAACGGAACACAAAGGAAGAAATAGGGACTCTAATCAGGGGAAAGGATCGGGAACAGGTGTGGGAAGACTAAATGATTGATTAGGGGAATAGGAACAGCTGGGAGCAGGAACGGAACGATAGAGAGAAGAGAGAGCGAGAGAGTGAGAGAGGGAGGGGGAGAGAGAGGGATAGAAAGAGGGAAAGAACCTAATAAGACCAGCAGAGGGAAACGAATAGAATGGGAAGCACAGGGACAAGACAAGATAATAAATGACAAAACATGACACTGCAGAACCGCACATTTAATAAATTGTACAATAACACAACAACAAAACTCATAAGCAACAGAATGGCAACAGTCCTACCAGACTTGATACATATTAATCAAACAAGATTTATAAAAAAAGACACTTACAAACAAATACAAGAACTTAGTAAATTCAGTCTGACCGTCTACTCTGATTTCAGAGCACTCATCTGAGTGCCAGAGCGCAGAATACCTGATGAATTTACAAACGCTCAACACCCGTTGAATATGGCTGGTGTCAGTAAACGTCGGCCAAAAAGCATAATTAAATTGTTGCCAGCAGCAAAGTTAGTCACCAACACTCTGAATAAGATGAATACAGCCTATCCAGCTCTGCTAGGGCGAGTAAAATGGTGAGGGTTTGGGTGGGGGCTAAAGCTTGAGATGGTTTGAACCATGCTGAATGGGTGTAGACAAAGAATAGCTCTTCAGTAGGCACCAAAACAATAAAAGGCCATTTTCTCAAAGTGAGGATGCAAACTTTCAAAGCAGAATAACTTTCCCATTGTTCCTCAAATGCAGTGTATGATATACAATTTTGTAGCTCTGTCTCTGCTTTTATCCAATGTATAAATAACACCATTTCAAATTTTGCTATATAAGACTGAATCAAGGAGGTCAGTCACAATTGAATGACGTTTTTTTGTTTACTGACATATTCAACGGGTGTTGAGCGTTTGTAAATTCCTCAGTTAATCTGCGCTCTGGCACACTCAGATGAGAGTGCTCTGAAATCGGAGCAGATAGCTCTACTAGCAATGCAAATGGCTCTAACAGACAAAACTACCCAGATCCTACACGTGACGTTAGCTAGCTAGCTAACAGTATACTTTGCCTTGAAATCTGAAAATGTAGCTAGCTAGACTATTTTACCCATATACATGGATGGACACTTCTCCCTCTCTGTCACAGAGGCCATGGTTGCCCTTAGTTTGATCTGCATATTTGCAATCAAACGTCAGCATTTTCTCCTACTCCTAAGTGATCATACTCGAATTCCACTGATTTCAAAACTCGGTCCTCCAGAAAGTGCAGAGCAACACTTATGCTGTTCAACTACGTGATATCGTTCAAAAAATCTGCGTTGGAATGGATTACCGACACATACTGACCAGATCATGTTATAGACAGCCATGCTACATTGCAGACCAATCTGAATTCATCTCTCGGCATGTCCAGCCCACTCATTATCTCAGCCAATCATGGCTAGCAGGAAGGTTGCTGCCTTTTTCTTTGGCTAAACCAACTAGGCTTGTAATTTAACAATTGTATTCGTATTTACAGATGGCATACGAGTTTGTCATTACAGTTTTTTACAATCGCTCAGACACTAAAAGTGGTACTTGAGGCACACTCAGTGAAACCATTAACTCATGTACCTCATGTTCAAAACTGCACGCACATTATCTGCTTTACACTCAGTTTGCAATTGTAAAACACACTTCTTGCAAAACACTAAACACAGGTCTCTACATTAGACACATCATTCAAAACAGATCTTGTGTTTCATTTGGAAATACTGCCATTCCAAATGCCACACTCATTTACCGATTGCCTACACCCAGTGCTCACGTGTGAAAACACTTACAACTAATTTCTTCACTTAGAAATCAGAACTTGAGCACTGTAAATAGGTTTCAGGTTGGTTTTCTTGGTTTGGACAATAATGGAGGCCAATTTTGGAGAGAGAGTTAGAGGAAGAGGAGTGAGAGTAAGAGGGGGACAAGGACAAGAGGGAGGAGGACAAGGACGAGGAGGGGGAAGTGTCACACCCTGATCTGTTTCACCTGTCACAAGTACTCATTCAAGGGATTTTCTTTATTTGACTATTTTCTACATTGTAGAATAATAGTGGAAACATCAAAACTATGAAATAACACATGGAATCATGTAGTAACAAAAAGTGTCAAACAAATTTAAATGTATTTTAAATGATAGATTCTTCAAATGACCCACCGTTTGCCTTGACGACAGCTTTGCACACTCAACCAGCATCACATGGAATTATTTTCAAACAGTCTTGAAAGAGTTCCCACATATGTGAGCCCTTGCTGGTTTCCTTCACTCCTAACCATCTCAATTGGGTTGAGGTCGGGTGATTGTGGAGGCCAGGTCATCTGATACAGCACCATCACTCTCCTTCTTGGTCAAATAGCCCTTACACAGCCTGGAGGTGTGTTTTGGTTCATTGTCCTGTTGAAAATGATGTCCGATGACTGTTATTTATCTCATCAACGGTTCCGTCAGGCTGACATGCTCTCTGACCTCAGTCAGGGCGTGGCTACTTACTGCTCAAAGTTTATAGAAAATAAATTATCTCTGATGGCTCCTAAAATTACATCCCCATCTTAACAAAAATAATTTAATCATATTTCATATACAACGTTAAGAATGGAGACATCGTACATATAGTGTGTATACTTTTGAAGTTACAGTATTTCCTTTATAAAATGTTTAATGACATCACAATATAACCAGTATGACTTTCGTTTTCTATAGCTCGTCTCTGAACATTCCCACATCCTCTGTTAGTAATATTGTTTCAGTATTCGCTTTTGAACGTGTTAAAGTTTCAGCGGGGAAAGTCTCTGGAGACAAAGCACATTCCTTTGTGAATTTGGAGAAGACCCTGGATCTCCTTTAATTTACAACAGAGCGTGAGGAGTCAACCCCCCCACCAGCTCCCTCCTCCCCCTCTGTGGGTGAGGGAAGGTCTGGTTGAAGTCTATTCATTGTAACCTGATCTGACTTGGATCCTCACAGGACAGTCATGACAGTCCCCCTCTGGTGGGTTCAATCTTGGAAGGATTCTGCAAGTTGCAACCCACCACAAGAATGGCCAGGCGATGTCCTGGTTGCGGCTCTTCGCTCAGGACCCGTCGTCCGGTTGTCGAGGCTGGTGGCTCTAGGCAGTAACTTAGACAGACTTTAATAACGCACAACAGTCATGCAATACATCATTATCTTCCCCAGATGAGCGGCACTGTGACACTGACTTGTGGTCGTATGGGGAACTTGTTTGTGGCCGTATCACTTCTCAAAGAAAATGAGATAAAAATTAATTATTAAAACACAAACAAAAAGATATACAAAATATAGTCACCACACCTTAATCATCTAATTGGACTCTATTCTATATGCAGTTGAAGTCGGAAGTTTACATACACTTAGGTTGGAGTCATTAAAACTCATTTTTCAACCCCTCGACGAATTCCTTGTCAACAAACTATAGTTTTGGCAAGTCGGTTCGGATAACTAGTTTGTGCATGACTGTCACGATCGTCATAATGGGTAGACCAAAGCGCAGCATGCGTAGAGTTCCACATATTTTAATGAATAGAAACTCAACAAACAAAACAAACAAGCACGAATGAACGAACGAACGAACTAAATGTGAAGCTACTGGTGTGCACACAGGCAACTATCTGTAGACAAGATCCCACAAAGCACAATGAGGAAATGGGTACCTAAATATGATCCCCAATCAGAAACAACGATAAACAGCTGTCTCTGATTGGGAACCATACCAGGCCAACATAAACCATTAATCACCTAGATGACCCACCCAAGTCACTATTACACCCCAACCAACAGAGAATAAACAGCTCTCTATGGTCAGGGTGTGACAATGACACAAGTAATTTTCCAACAATTGTTTACAGATAGATTATTTTACTTAAAAGTCACTGTATCAAGAATTCCAGTGGGTCAGAAGTTTACATACACTAAGTTTACTGGGCCTTTAAACAGCGTTTAAAGAGTCCTATATCGACATAACCTAAAAGGCAACTCAGCAAGGAAGAAGCCACTGCTCCAAAACCTCCATAAAAAAGCCAGACTATGGTTTGCAACCACACATGGGGACAAAGATTGTACTTTTTGGAGAAATGTCTTCTGGTCTGATGAAACAAAAATAGAATTGTTTGGCACCATCCCAAACGTGAAGCACGGGGGTGGCAGCATCATGTTGTGGGGGTGCTTTGCTGCAAGAGGGACTGGTGCACTTCACAAAATAGATGGCATCATGAGGGCAATTATGTGGATACATTGAAGCAACATCTCAAGACATCAGTCAGGAAGTTAAAGCTTGGTCGAAAATGGGTCTTCCAAATGGACAATGACGCTAAGCATCCTTCCAAATGTGTGGCAAAATGGCTTAAGGACAACAAAGTCAAGGTATTGGAGATGCCATCACAAAGAGGTCTACAAACCTGACTCAGTTACACGGGCTCTGTCAGGAGGAATGGGCCAGAATTCACCCAACTTATTGTGGGAAGCTTGTGGAAGGCTACCCGAAACGTTTGTCCCAAGTTAAACAATTTAAAGGCAATACTACCAAATTCTAATTGAGTGATGAAAGAAATAAAAGCTGAAATAAATAATTCTCTCTGCTATTATTCTGACATTTCTTATACTTAAAATAAGGTGGTGATCCTAACTGACTGAAGACAGGAAATTTTTACTTGGATTAAATGTCAGGAATTGTGAAAAACTGAGTTTAAATGTACTTGGCTAAGATGTATCTAAACTTCCGACTTCAACTGTAATTTACAATTTCTTCTTCTTTTTGTTGAGTTTAGTCACATCATTTCTACATTTTCAGTAAGACAGCCAGTCTGATGTACAGCCAGACTTATTAACCACTCCTTTTGCCCCATCTCTTTCAACCATACAGTTTTTAAATTCCTCATCAATCCAACAGTTCTAACAGTCAGTTTCTTAACAGGTGCACATTTAGCAATAATTAGAAGAAGCAATTTCATAAATTCACCAAGTGCAGTGTCTGGATTCTCCTTATTAATCACATCAGACCAACAAATAATTTTTACATGATCCACATAAGAGTCACAGCAAAATCTTTTGTATAATATCTGATACACTATTTTAGGCCCAGCTGTTGGAACTTTGTATTTCCTGGATATAGCCACTATATTGTGATCACTGCATCCAATAGTAACAGATACAGCTTTAGAACAAAGGTCTGCAGTATTAGTAAAAATGTGATCAATACATGTGGATGATCTTGTTCCTGTAGTGTTTGTAAACAGCATGGTAGGTTGATTAATAACCTGAACCAGATTACAGACACTGGTTACAGTGAGAAGCTTCCTTTTTGAGTGGACAGCTTACATTTACATTTAAGTCATTTAGCAGACGCTCTTATCCAGAGCGACTTACAAATGAAAACTAGTCAATATTCAGGTCTCCAAGAAAGTAGACCATTCTCTTTGCATCACATACACTATCAAGCATTTTACACATATTATTTAGATACTGACTGTTAGCACTTGGTGGCCTATAGCAACACCCCAAAAGAAAAGGCTTTAGATGTGTCAAGTGAACCTGAAACCTCAGTATTTCAATAACACTTGCCATATTTTCTAAGCATTACAGGGATATGGCTCTAAATATATTCGGCAACACTTCCCCATAAGAATTTCTGTCTCTTCTATAGATGTTATATCCTTGTATTGCAACTGCTGTATCATCAAATTAATTATCTAAGTGAGTCTCAGAAATGGCTAATATATGAACGTTATCTGATGTTAGAAAGTTATTGATTTCATTAACCTTATTTCTAACCTTATTTTTAACCTTATTTCCTGAACCTTTATTTCTAAACTTACTTCATGAACCTGATTTCTAACCTTATTTCTATTAATCTTATTTCTATCAACCTTATTTATATTAACCTAATTTCTAACCTTATTTCTAACCTTATTTCCTGAACCTTTATTTCTAAACTTATTTCATGAACCTTATTTCTAACCTTATTTCTATTAATCTTATTTCTATCAACCTTATTTATATTAACCTTATTTCTAACCTTATTTCCTGAACCTTATTTCTAACCTTATTTCTATTAACCTTATTTCTATTAACTTTATTTATATTAACCTTATTTCTAACCTTATTTCTATTAACCTTATTTCTAACCTTATTTCTATTAACCTTATTTCTATTAACCTTATTTCTAACCTTATTTCTAACCTTATTTCTATTAACCTTATTTCTAACCTTATTTCTATTAACCTTATTTTTATTAACCTTATTTCTAACCTTATTTATATTAGCCTTATTTCTAACCTTATTTCTATTAACCTTATTTCTATTTACCTTATTTCTATTTACCTTATTTCTATTAACCTTATTCCTATTAACCTTATTCCTATTAACCTTATTTCTAACCTTATTTCTATTAGCCTTATTTCTAACCTTTTTTCTATTAACCTTATTTCTAACCTTATTTCTATTAACCTTATTTCGAACCTTATTTCTATTAACGTTATTTCTATTAACCTTATTTCCAACCCAATTTCTATTAACCTTATTTCTATTAACCTTATTTCTAACCTTATTTCTATTAACCTTTTTTCTAACCTTATTTCTATTAACCTTATTTCTAACCTTATTTCCATTAACGTTATTTCTATTAACCTTTTTTCTAACCTTATTTCTATTAACCTTATTTCTATCAACCTTATATCTAACCTTATTTCTATTAACCTTGTTTCTAACCTTATTTCTATTAACCTTATTTCTAACCTTATTTCTATTAACCTTTTTTCTAACCTTATTTCTATTAACCTTATTTCTAACCTTATTTCCATTAACGTTATTTCTATTAACCTTTTTTCTAACCTTATTTCTATTAACCTTATTTCTATCAACCTTATATCTAACCTTATTTCTATTAACCTTGTTTCTAACCTTATTTCTATTAACCTTATTTCTAACCTTATTTCTATTAACCTTATTTCTATCAACCTTATATCTAACCTTATTTCTGTTAACCTTATTTCTAACCTTATTTCTATTAACCTTATTTCTAACCTTATTTCTATTAACCTTATTTCTAACCTTATTTCTATTAACCTTATTTCTATTAACCTTATTTCTATTAACCTTATTTCTATTAACCTTATTTCTATTAACCTCATTTCTATTAACCTTTTTTCTAACCGTATTTCTATTAACCTTATTTCTGTCAACCTTATTTCTAACCTTATTTTTATTAACGTTATTTCTATTAACCTTATTTCTATTAACCTTATTTCTATTAACCGTATTTCTACTAACCTTATTTCTATTAACCTTATTTCTAACCTTATTTCTATTAACCTTATTTCTAACCTTATTTCTATTCATCTTATTTCTATCAACCTTATTGATATTAACCTTATTTCTAACCTTATTTCCTGAACCTTATTTCTAACCTTATTTTTAACCTTATTTCTATTAACCTTATTTATATTAACCTTATTTCTATTAACCGTTATTTCTATTAACCTTATTTCTATTAACCGTATTTCTACTAACCTTATTTCTATTAACCTTATTTCTAACCTTATTTCTATTAACCTTATTTCTAACCTTATTTCTATTAATCTTATTTTTATCAACCTTATTTATATTAACCTTATTTCTAACCTTATTTCCTAAACCTTATTTCTAACCTTATTTCTATTAACCTTATTTTTAACCTTATTTCTATTAACATTTTTTCTATTAACCTTACTTCTAACCTTATTTCTATTAACCTTATTTCTATTAACATTTCTATTAACCTTATTTCTTCATATATTAATATGGGCTATTTTCATCCCACTCCTGGGTTGCTTATCAAAGATAGACATAATATTGAAAAGAGCAAACAAAGGAAGAGAAAAATTATCCATTCAGAAGTCCATTAATCAATTGGTGTGTTTGCTACTCTCTCATCCCTTCCAGGCTACTGTTAGGGAGGGTGGACAATGAGCCTGTCATATCAGATGTAAGCAACGTCCTCTGGCAGCTTTCATGGCTGGGATAAGTTCTTTCCTCTTCTGACGCACAGCTTCAGGATAGTCCTCGTTGAGGAAGATATATGTTCCTCTCAAGTTTTTCTCTCTTTCCAGAACAGCTACCTTGTTCTTGAACCTCAGGAACTTGACCACTATTGGCCTGGGCCTGTCAACTGGGCCGGTGGTGGGTTTTCCCGTCCTGTGGGCGCGCTCCACCTCAATCTTCCTGTGGTCATAGTTGTGAGGAGCATCATCTTTCCTGTGGATGACAGCTATAAGAAGAAGGATCTGATTGAGGCCTGTCACAGTGTAGAGTTGGCCAGGCTGGCCACAGACACCTCTGACTGGCTCAAGGTAGACTCATGGGAGAGCTAGCAGCCTGAATGAGTGGAGACAGCTAAAGTGATGCATTTGATGTTGATAATTTGTGTGTGGAGACTGTAGCTTAGTTTTTGAGACGGGTATGATCAGATCAATTTTGATTCCGTGAGTTTTTTGTGATACACAAAGGAAAAATGAAGAAAAAAATCATTTTTGTCTGCATGCAATTTTGATGTACTTGCTCTGCGCTGGAAGAATCTTGTATTCAATTTATCTGGGGTAGCCCAGCTATTCTTTTTGATTGAACAGCGTCCTATGAGAACGACAGATGTAAATATAAACAGTATTTTAATGAAGTGTATTTTCATCAAGTGTATCTTCAAATGTAGAAACCCAAAAACTGCTTAGTCATGGTTGGTTCCACCCCTCCCCGGCAGATCAGAGAATCATAAGCTACCTTGTTTTCTTCTTGTGGCCAGGTGTATCAGGTACGTGAGGTCATAGCCACAAACATGTGATAACAGCATTTACGTTGACTCCTTTCTCTACCAAGCTACGCTCCGTTCTCTTCTATCTCCCCACAGCTGTGCCCTTGGAAGACAGTACAAGAACAGGATGGACTGAAGAACTGTGGTCACTCTCAGAGGCTATTTGACTTATGCCGTGTGACCAGGTTACTCAGAAGCAAAGATGATTGAAAACAATACAGGTCTATCTGTTCCTCAAGTTTATCTCTATCTCATGTCGTTGACTACACGGCTAGACCAGCTGCAGGGAGTGAACGTGGAAGAAATGAACCATCCTTTCTCAGGAGCACAGCATTGGCACTAAAGAAATGTCTTTACTATTGTTAAGCATATTAATTGTTAACTATTAATATTAAACAAATCAGGTAAATACATAATTTTTCTCTCACAACAGATTGGGGAGAAGAAGAATCGTGGTTGGACACTCTGGATAGAGGAGGATAAACGGCATATGGTAATCAGTGTGCATTTAATTTTCCCCATTAGTTGGAGGCAAAGACCTTCTTTGGACATTAGCCCAGTCTTTCATTATTTACATTCCCCTGTGCTGTAAAGACTACTTCTCCATGCTTTCTATTTGATCTACTAAAAGTAGTTTTGTTATTCTTATGTATCTTTTTTCTCAGGTGTTATTCTGTGAAGGCCAAGTTTTCAAACTAATGTGTGAAGGATGCACTTCAAGCTGCTTTAGCAGTAGCTAATGGGGATCCTAATAAAATACTAAATAGTAAGGGCTCTACTAAATCTGTAAAGCTAAACTGTTACAGGTTCCGTGCTAGAAATGTAAAGGTAATTCCTGATTAAGCCGAAGTATGCAGCGTTTAGCGGGCATGCGGTCTCACCTGAAATGGGAAAATTGCCTTTAAATGTAAATCACCCTGTAAAGCTGAACTTCCGTGATGTGGATTGAATAGAGCCCTGAGATTTGTTTCTCTTGAGAAGAAGATAATATGCTCCATGATGTACACCAATTGTGTTTACTGCCACTCTGAACCCTATGCATGGGTAAATAAATCCAGGTCCAAGAGCTGTTAGTTGTCTGGGATAATATGACTTGACTCTTTATTTTCCAGTGAAGGTTCTCGAGTGGGGCAATGGTCTAAGGCACTGAAATTAAGTGCTAGAGGCATCACTACAGACCCTGGCTTTATCCCAGGCTGTATCACAACCGGCCGTGATTGGGAGTCCCATAGGGCGGTGCACAATTGGCCCAGCGTCGTCCGGGTTAGGGGAGGGTTTGGCCTGGGGTAGGCCGTCATTGTAAATAAAAATTGGTTCTTAACTGACTTGCCTAGTTACATGAATTGTTTTGTTACGTGTGCTCATAAACATAAGGGTATTGTCAATAGTTAAATAAATAAAATTTTCCAAATGAAAAACGTTATATTTTATCACCATTAGAAGGTACCATTGGATTGCTGTTATCAAATTGTGTACAGTAAATGCTGTGAAGAGACAAACACTGCAGAGCTTGGTTGACATTAAAAGGAGAATTCTCACTTGAATTAATAGTTGTAAATCATTTGGATGTTTGAGTAAATGAAATTCCGCATTTTACAGGTTTAGGAAATCTCAGCAGATATCAGTCAATAGCTGAAGTGGACTGCTGCAGTGTTACCGGTACACTTGGACTCCTCTAAATCCTATTGTGTTCTTTTTTGTCCTCTGTCCTGTGTCTTGCCATGAGGCCACATGGGGTTGCCACGAGGCATCGTGTGGATCTAACGTATACACAACTGGATTAGATTTGCCCAAAGTCATTTGTCTTGCTGCAAAAATCAGTTCTAACTTGTGAATAAAATTCAACAAATCATCTATATAATATGGAGTATGATTTTTTTACATTACAAAAAATAAAATACAAATGTGAAAATTGATCACTGTCAATTAGTTTTGACTCTCCATAAATCACACCCACTAAGCATTTGACGTCAGGCGAAGTCTTTGGGACGTCTTTCTTTGGCACAATCATAGACGTTCAGATTTGGTCCGGACCGGACTTGATTTAGACAATGCAAAGATGTCTATAATTGGATCGGCTTTGATTTAGCCCAGACATAGAAATCTATAGTTGTTTCAGATTTAGTCCAGACCGGATTTGGTCATTGACATCTATGTATCACAAGTTTGGACAGCACAGTACAGCACAGTATACTACAGTAGAGCACATCAGAGTACATTACAGTACAGTAAAGAAAAGTAGGGTATAGTAAAGTGTACTGTATTGTACCCTACTTAACTCTATTGTACTGTACTCTATTGTACTCGACTCTACTGAATTAAACATTTACATTACATTTAAGTCATTTAGCAGACGCTCTTATCCAGAGCGACTTACAAATTGGTGCATTCACCTTATGACATCCAGTGGAACAGTCACTTTACAATAGTGCATCTAAATCTTAAAGGGGGGGGGGGTGAGAAGGATTACTTATCCTATCCTAGGTATTCCTTAAAGAGGTGGGGTTTCAGGTGTCTCCGGAAGGTGGTGATTGACTCCGCTGTCCTGGCGTCGTGAGGGAGTTTGTTCCACCATTGGGGGGCCAGAGCAGCGAACAGTTTTGACTGGGCTGAGCGGGAACTGTACTTCCTCAGTGGTAGGGAGGCGAGCAGGCCAGAGGTGGATGAACGCAGTGCCCTTGTTTGGGTGTAGGGCCTGATCAGAGCCTGGAGGTACTGAGGTGCCGTTCCCCTCACCGCTCCGTAGGCAAGCACCATGGTCTTGTAGCGGATGCGAGCTTCAACTGGAAGCCAGTGGAGAGAGTGGAGGAGAGAGCGGAGGAATTAAACTATATTTTACTGTACACTACTGTACTGTACTTTACTGTACTCTACTTTAATGAATTAAAGGCTATGTACTGTACTGTACCATACTGTACTGGAATGTACTTACTGTACTCTACTGAATAAAACTCTACTGTCCTGTCCTGTACCATAACGTACCATATTGTACTGTATTGTACTCTTCTATGTTATACTGTGCTCTACTGTACTAAACTGTGCCATACTGTACTGTGATGTTCACACCTATGATTCGTTTGGATCTGGTCCGCACCCACCAAATGTGTACTTGTTTGGGGAATAGGTCATTAGCATAATACCCAGCATGCTTGGCAGGTGTTATTTTTTTCAACATTTACATTTTGGTCATTCAGCAGACGCTCTTATCGAGAGTGACTTACAGTCAGTGCATTCAACTAAGATAGATAAACAACAACAACATATCACAGTCAAATAGAAAAACAATTCTGTATCCTTTACTCAGAATGTTGAAGTCGAAGTGGTCTGTTGGTGTCCTCTAAATGTTGTATTAATTTTAACATAATTGCTGACAGTTTTAAAGCTTCAGAAAAGTTGTTTTGCTAAATGGGAGCATTAATACATATTTTGTTGTAATTTTCAGTTCACTCTTCTATCCAATTAACGTAATTTAGAATATATAGCAGGGCAGGATTTCAAGATTAGAGGAAGATTACTTTATTTTCCAACGTACACACATGGAAACTTGTGTTGTGCTTTGTCCCATCGCTCCGAAAAGAAATGCATAGGCCTTACAGAGAGGTTGAAGCAAGGGCGCACATGGAGCAATTGTAGGGGAGAACTGAAGCGCCTTGGGCATTTGAACCGGCGACCCGGAACACCCGGAGCCTCTCTAACCTCTAGGCTACCAGTCGACCAAATACAATTTGCAAAATATAATTCAACCCCCACAATTACAGTTTTCACAATTCAGTGTAACAGTGATTATTCAGTGTGACCAAAGATTATTTATTATATTGACAAGATATTCGGGTACCACTCTAATCATAAAAAAACATGTCCTCAAAGATAGAAGGCAAGCGGGAGTAGGCGAGATCAGGTGGGACCGTTCTTGCCAATGAGCGGGCAGATTCTCACAGTGAAGAACAGGCACAACTCCGATACGAAGTGGTTTTTTATGTTGCCGAAATGCCACCTGCGTCCACTTATATCAGTGCATTCATAACAACTTAAACATTACGAAACTTCTATTCGGTCAAATAAGCCTCAGTGCCTCACGTAGAAAATGTAAAGTAAAAAAAAACGCATTGATTCCTCACTTCGTGGTCTTATTTTAGTGTACAGCTTTTGGGCGGAGTACACCCTCTTGCTTTGCCCCTTCCTCTCTATCCCCAGTCACGTGACGCCTGATAAAAATGGCCACCGTGTTTTGATTAATTATAGTTTTATGTTTGTTTCATTCTCCGTAGCATTTGAATAGATAACACACATTTTGTAGGAAACTCTGTCTTTCCCCTTTAAATTTATGACAATCAATACAAACTGCTATTTGTTAGACTATGCACATGTGTGTATATTAAACGGAAAGCTAGCTAGTTGGCTGGCACAATAGGGAAGCTAAAGCTAGCTGAAAGTAAAGGAAAAACGATGGAGTTGAGTGCTGACGAGGTAAGGTAACGTCTAAATGTTGGTAAAACTACAATTCGTTTGATCCAATATGTGACAACTGAAGTTACTGCTTGTGGTCGTGATTATCTGTGCAAGTCCATGTTATCTTTTCAAACCTAACGTTAGCTAACTAGGTGATATTAGATTGGCTAACTAGCTGAGTCTGTAACGTTACGCAGATGTAATTGTTAGCTAACAACAACAATACGGGTTTGGATACCTAGACGTCTATTAATGGGACATAGCATCGTAATAATGAATATTTAGATCGTTAGCCCACCCAATCAAGCGAGAAAACATATTAACTAACACAGAAGGCCACCATGTGCAAGCCAGTTTAGCTGCGTGCCGATTAGGTATCTAACTAGTTCTGTAACTAGCTAGATGCCATTTTATTCTTCCAACAGATGTTGTAGACCAACAATGCCAAAATAAATGTTATCGTCATTATCAGTGGTGGCTAGATTTATATGACCGTTTCACCTGCTAGCCGGTGTTATAGCTGTTTGCTGTAATGGTAACGTTAGTGAAGATAAGTTGGCATAAACCGTATTCATTTCAATCTAGCTGGCTAGATAGTTATGTACGATCTAAAAACGTCAATATTACAATTGCCTATCCAGCTAGCTATTCGTTAGTATTAATACTGTAACGTTAACCATGATTTAATCAACATGTTTTATGTATACTAAATATGTATCACACTGATTTAATCATTATGGTTTCTAAAAAAAGCCCTGAGTGTCTCGTATTTGGTCTGTTATACCGGTAGATAGTTAATGATGATTCAGTCTAACTTTCTTCTGTTCATTGCAGATCCGCAGGAGGAGACTGGCAAGACTGGCAGGAGGACAAACATCCCAGCCCAGCACTCCCCTGACATCCCCACAGAGAGAGACCCCCCCTGGGCCCCTTCCTGGGACCTCAGGGGCCACACCCCAGCCCTTTCCACCAGCTGCCTCACACGCACTGGGACTCAATGTCCAGAGTGTCACCTCTCTTATGGGCGCCTCAGGTATGAGCAGATTATGTTTAAAGGGATAGTGTGGATTTGGGCAATTATGCCCTTTTTCTACTTACCCAGAGTCCAATATTTTTTTATATGATTTAACTTTTATTTAGAAGAGGGGTCACCATTGAGACCAGGGTCTCATTCTCAAGGGAGCTCTCTGTGAACAGGAACACACAATTCAGCATCAATACAATAAATACAAAAGATGACTCAAAACAGACTATTACATCCCTCAAAATTGATCTAAACTGTCCAATTGGGACCAGCAAGTTCAGCTTCAAGGTGGCCTGAAGGCTATGAAAGGTATGCTGGAGGCATGAAAACTAAAAGCATTTTCCCCCAGCTCAGTGGAGACCCGTGGGACTGCCAGAACCAGCCAGTGCAGAGAGCGGGTCTGAAAAGAACTGCTTTATATGCCAAAAAGTATCAATGCTGGGCCCTTCTGTTAGTCAGAGACTCCAAGCCAATATAACTAGATAAAATGCAGTTGATGTATATGAAAATTGTCCCCAGTGATAAAACGCAATGCTGAATAATAGATTGAGTCCGAAGGTTTTAAAACGGAGGCTGCCGCATGTATGTAGATTATATCACCATAATGAAGTGCTGGGAGAAGTGTTGCTTGAACAATCTTCCTTCTACTTTTCAAAGTGAGGCTGGTTTCATTTAATGAAACAGGATTTATCTTAATTCTGCCCCTCCCTCCCGTTCAGTGTGCTTTAAAAGAGCTTATCGTAAATCAGAATACCCAAGTATTAATAATGGGGATATTGCTCAATTTGGTCACCTTTTAATGTGCAAATGTGTATGTCCTCGGGCTAAAATCGACCCCAGCGGCACACCTTTCATAATATTGAGGAAGCTGTCCGTTAGTTCTTGAACCAATTGCAAGATGCCTGATCTAGGCCCATTTCAGACAAGACCAACTGTATCAAACTCCTTCAACAGGTCAATAAATAAGGCAGCACAATGTTCTTTATGGTCTAAACAATGTAGCACATCCAAGACAAGTGTAGCTGCTGAAGCGGTTAGAATTATATGAGTTAAATTTCTACATTTCTAAACATTTTGGCAAGGCAAGATTGCTTGTAAATCGGACAGTAGTTATTCAAGCCGGAAGGATTGCCGCCTTTGTGTAGAGGGAGGACTTGTGCCGTTTACCAGATCTTAGGGATAACCCCAGAAACACTTGTCATGCACCCATGGATACCATTTGTTTGTCTCTGCGTGTAGCTTGAAGGAAGTTGAAGGTTGTTTCATGAGCCATTGCTAACTGTCTAACTATCTAGCTGTTCTCATGGACATAGTCATTGCACACAAGTTGCTTCAAACTGCACGCAGAGACATGAAGATATTATCCATGAGTTCATCTGACTCTGGGGAAGTAGAAAAAAGGGCTTAATTGCCAGGACAGCGCTATCCCTTTTAAAGACGACTACACTTTTGGCTGAATTTCTATAGTGCGTTATTTAGCTAGCTTTCACACAGTCTCCTACGTTGGAAGCTAAGCAAGTTTTGTCAGACTGCTATTTCTTGGTATAAAGGCATTGGTGTATGCTAAATAGTGAATTAAATGGACGGCACACATGAGGATAAACTTCAATAAAATTCCTTTATTTGCCCTGTATGGATGTTTCAGCCTCAGCCTTCTACATGCAGAGAATGCCTGTGTTTTTGTTGTCAGCCATAATTAGGAGAATAGGTCAAGTTCACAGACGTCACTGGCTAGTAAAAAGCACCACTTAGGACAAAATACTTCACTTCTTAGTCGTGTTGTATTGAGCTTATTTACAAATGTGTACTTTCCACTAGTGTTGCACGTTATACCGGCACCACAGTAATATCACAGTACCAAAACATCATGATACTTTTAATACCAACATTTTAGATCATATGATATATTATCCATTTTGTTTTCTTTTTTTCTGCCCTACCAAACTGCCCTAGTCAGTTTGTTTATAAATTCAGTTGAATTGAAGCAACAGCCACGAGTCTCTTGAATGTGCCGGTCCAATAATATCCACTTCAATTTCATGCGCATATCACGTGGCAGCTGTAATCAACCAGCTGGCGGCATACTGACGGCAGGTATGCAGACCCTGATGAGCCTTCAATTGTTATATTTGTTACATTGGAGCAGAGCGAGCAAAGTAGATACATTGTATCCATCGCCTGTTATAACCAGTCTTGAGTAGACAAGGGGGGAAATGGAGCAAAGGCTTGCAGCTTTACAGCAAAACCAGTTTAAACATAAACATTACTCATTACTTAAAAAATAAAAAATAACATTCCCGGTTTGCTAATTATTGTTTCGATAACAAACGTTGTTCAGTCATGTTACCTAGCTAGCTAACAACCTGTTAACTTGACCGTAGGCTAGGCTTGGGTGGTATCCAGATTGTCATACCTTCATACCGACCTCATGCCATGCTGGGATATTCAGTAATACCGGCACTGAACACAAGGGGTGCTATTGTAATCTAAAGGTTAGTAATGCTAACAAGTACATGTAAAATCCCATAGAGAATGCTAATGAGTGCATTGCAAACATTTGATAGAATCTGACCTAAAGTATTTGCAGGACAAACATCCCAGCTCATAGTTATACTAGTATCACAAAAAATGCTACTCAGGTTGCTGCTTACATAAAGCAAATATTAGACATCAAGGCTCTTAATCCAGGAGGGGATTCTCTGCTGTTACCAAGCAAAACCTGGTTTGGAAGAAGCTAACCACTTATCTAGATAGCTAACTAGTTTCTAAATGAGCAACCCAAATGCACAACTGCACAGCATTTAGCACATTTTGGACAGTTAACTTACTAGTTATACAATATCTAGCTGGGAGCTCGGGTACATCCTGTTTCCATTGATCATCCTTGATGTTTCTACAACTTGATTTGGAGTTCACCTGTGGTAAATTCAATTGATTGGACATGATTTGGAAAGGCACACACCTGTTTATATAAGATCCCACACTTGACAGTGCTTTTAGAGCAAAAACCAAGCCATGAGGTCGAAGGACTTGTCCATAGAGCTCCAAGACACTGTGGCCTCCATTCTTAAATGGAAGAAGTTTAGAACCACTAAGACTCTTCCTAATAGCTGTCTTTGGTCAGGGAGGTGACCAAGAACCCGATGGCCACTCTGACTGAGCTCCAGAATTCATCTGTGGAGATGGGAGAACCTTCCAGAAGGACAACCCTCTCTGCAGCACTCTACCAATCAGGCCATTATGGTAGAGTAGCCAGACAGAAGCCACTCCCCAGTAAAAGGCACATGACAGCCAGCTTGGAGTTTGACAAAAGGCACCTAAATGATTCTCAGACCATGACAAGACTCTCTTGTCTGATGAAACCAAGGTTGAACTCTTTGGCCTGAATGCAAAGCATCACATCTGGAAGAAACCTGGCTCCATCCCTACGGTGAAGCATGGTGGTGGCAGCATTTTGCTGTGGAGATTTTTTTCAGCGGCAGCAACTGGGAGACTAGTCAGGATCGAGGGAATTTGAACAGCAGAAAGTACAGCGATATCCTTGATGAAAACCTGCTCCACTACGCTCAGGACCTCCGACTGGGGCAAAAGTTCACCTTTCAACGACCTTAAGCACACTGCCAAGACAATGCTGGAGTGGCTTAAGGACAAGTCTCTGAATGTCCTTGAGTCGCGCAGCCAGGCCCCAGACTTGAACCCGATCTAACATCTCTGGAGAGACCTGAATATAGCTGTGAAGCGACACTCCCCATCTAACCTGACAGAGCTTGAGAGGATCTGCAGAGAAGAATGGGAGAAACTCCCCAAATACAGGTGTGCCAAGGTTGTAGGGTCACACCCAAGAAGACTCGAGGCTGTAATCGCTGCCAAAGGTGCTTCAACAAAGGACTGACTGAAGGGTCTGAATCCTTATCTAAATGTAATAAGTCTGTTTTTTTGTTTAATACATTTGCTGACATTTCTAAACCTGTTTTTGCTTTGTCATTGTGTGTTAATATATATATTATAACATGGTTGTACTGTAACAAATTGGAAAAAGTGAAGAGCTTTGAATGCACTGTCATGTGCCACTTTTGACCACGGCCTATATTATACAGGGAATTGGGTGCCATTTGAAAAAAATAATCTCATTCTGTTGCCCTTGCTTATTTGTTTTTTTCCCCCTGACGTTCCTGTCTCAGGTGTGGCGTACCGCAGTCAGAGCAGCGAGGGTGTGAGCTCCCTCTCCAGCTCTCCCTCCAACAGCCTGGAGACCCAGAGTCTGTCCAGATCTCAGAGCATGGACATCGACACTGCCTCCTGTGAAAAGAGGTGAGCAACTCGGTTCGATCTTTTCAAAACCGACCCGTAGCCCCTATACTGCCAAGACGTTCAGTTCTGAGTGGATCAGGTAGGATGTGGAAGAAATGTAGACTCAAAAATCTATCATGCTATTGCCAATCATACAGAAAGTTTATTTTATTTATCTGTTATTTTACCAGGTAAGTTGACTGAGAACACATTCTCATTTGCAGCAACGACCTGGGGGATAGTTACATGGGAGAGGAGGAATAAGCCAATTGTAAACTGGGGATTATTAGGTGACCGTGACGGTTTGAGGTCCAGATTGGGAATTTAGCCAGGACACCGGGGTTAACACCCCTACTCTTACGATAAGTGCCATGGGATCTTTAATGACCTCAGAGTTAGGACACCCGTTTAACGTCCCTTCCGAAAGACGGCACCCTACATACGGCAGTGTAGGGGCATTGGGATATTTTTTTAGACCAGAGGAAAGAGTGCCTCCTACTGGCCCTCCAACACCACTTCCAGCAGCATATGGTCTCCCATCCAGGGATTGACCAGGACCAACCCTGCTTAGCTTCAGAAGCAAGCCAGCAGTGGTATTTAGGGTGGTATGCTGCTGGTGTGTGAGGGATCGATGTCCACCTCATGTTTGAAATGTTTTTTTAGTCACACTGCATACTTCATGGCTTTGATACCAATGAATTGTACAAATGTTGTGGAATACTCAATACTCATTTTCTATGGATATATAAACAACATGCACCTTCACTGGCACTGCACCTTCGGGATAATGCGGCAAGAAGCCGGGTGAGAGGGATTACAGCTGGTAAGGGCAGACCGAGGAAAATATTGACAATAGAAGGTAAAAGACCTAAAATACATCAAAAACACAATCTCTCACGTGAATACAGAGTTCTAACGGAATTATGTGATGTCACAAATACATCCAGAAATGCCCCAGAGACTCGCAATGTGATGTCACAAATACGTCCAGAAATGCCCCAGAGACTGACACTGTGCTTGTTTGTTATTCAAGATCATTGGATGAATTTGAACTGCTTTTTCCATCAGAAAATGCAGACAATCGATGTGTCACTGAAACTTGGGCCCACGAAAATATCCCAGATGAATCTCTTTTCATTCAAGACTGTCAGATGTTCAGAATTGACAGGTCCAGAGGGGATGAGAGGAACACGTGTGACTATGTATGTGAACCACAGTATGCAGGCAGAGAGAACTGACCTATAGAAAGAGGTGTGAACCACAGAATGCAGGCAGAGAGAACTGACCGAGAGAAAGAGTGTGAACCACAGTATGCAGGCAGAGAGAAGAACTGACCTAGAGAAAGAGTGTGAACCACAGTATGCAGGCAGAGAGAAGAACTGACCTAGAGAAAGAGTGTGAACCACAGTATGCAGGCAGAGAGAAGAACTGACCTAGAGAAAGAGGTGTGAACCAACGTATGCAGGAAGAGAGAACTGACCTAGAGAAAGTGTGTGAACCACAGTATGCAGGCAGAGAGAAGAACTGACATAGAGAAAGACTAATTTGAGTTTGTTGCTTCAGCTCTGTCCTAAATGACTCCCCAGCTCAGTTTCAGCTCTGGTAGTTTGAGTACTCTGCAATCAACCAGGGGCAAGTAAGAAAACACTATAGCAGAACACTGTGGATTATCTCATCAACACTTGATGTGATCAGGATGTCCTATCCCCAAATGCGTCTCATCCTGTGTGGAGACTTTAATTTGCCCATCCAGATGCTGACAAACTCCCCGCCAGACATGAAACAAGTGGTCAAAGACGAGACCAGAGTGGACTCTGATCATTACAAATATCTCTACAACACCCTCACTGTACTTGCTCCTCTTGGATCCAGTGATCACTAGTGTCTGCTGTTCTCCCCAAACACCACATCAGGAGGGAGAAGCGAGGTGCAGAGGGAAAAAGGACGTCTGGTAACCCAGAACAGAAAGGAGGCCTTTGCATGATGTAGTTTCAGTACTGACTGGTCTGCCATATGAGGTGTGGAGAGCATCGTTGCAAAGGTGGAGACGTTCGACGTTAGACAAGCCCTGGATGACTGAATTAATAAAGGCTGCCATCAGGAAAAGACAAGCTTTTCAAAAGCTAAAAAGGTGTTTTAAGATCTCCATTTAAAAATGTCCAGTTTGCCCCCCTCAGGTTCTCTGGCAGACTTTTCCAGAAGCTGGGGGCTTAGTAAGGCTTGCCTCTACTTGCTTCTTGGTCCTAGGCTTTGGGATAGTTAAAATGCCAGAGGATCTGCACGACAAACTGGGTACACAACTCAGAAGCATGTCTGACATGTTTTGTAGTGAATCTTATGTTGATCATGTAAAACATATTTACTGGTCTGTGGTGTGTAATGAGGAACAACCAGATGCTGCACTTGACACATTTATAAAATTGTATATTCCAATGACTAACCACGCACCCATTAAGAAAATGACTGTGTTAAAACCCCTTGGATTGATGAGGAATTTAACAATTGTATGGTGGAGAGGAATGAAGTGAAAGGCAAATAGTCTGGCAGCACAACCCATTGGCAAACGTATTGCAAATTGAGAAATCATGTGTCTAAAATGACTATACTATGAAACAAAAATACATCCTTTAAAGAATGATAGCAACAAGCTTTAGAGCACCTTTTTAAATGACATTTTGGGAGAAAAAACGCAAACTTTGCTCCATTCATTGAATCAGATGGCTCATTCATCACACACTCCACTGATATTGCCAACTACCTTAATTATATATTAAGGAATGACATGCCAGGAATACATGCTGACACTACACATCCATGTACAGTACCTGTCACAACTTTGGACAGACATACTCATTCCAGGGTTTTTCTTTATTTTTACTATTTTCTACATTTGTAGAATAATAGTGAAGACATCAACTATGAAATAACACACCTGGAATCATGTAGTAACCAAAAATGTGTTAATCAAATCAATATATATTTGAGATTCTTCAAAGTAGTCACTCTTTGCCTTTAACAGCTTTGCGCACTCTTGGCATTCTCTCAACCAGCTTCATGAGGAATGCATTTCAATCAACAGGTGTGCCTTGTTAAAAGTACATTTTGTACAATTTCTTTCCTTAATGCATTTCAGCCAATCCTTTGTGACAAGGTAGCGGTTGTATGCAGAAGATGGCCCTATTTGGTCAAATATAAGCAAAGAGAAACGACAGTCCATTACTTTAAGACATGAAGGTCAGTGTGAATACGGAACATTTCAACAACTTTGAAAGTTTCTTCAAGTGCAGTCGCAAAAACCATCAAGCGCTATGATGAAACTGGCTCTCATGAGGACCGCCACAGGAAAGGAAGACCCAGAGTTACCTCTGCTGCAGAGGATACGTTCATTAGAGTTACCAGCCTCAGAAATTGCAGCCCAAATAAATGCTTCACAATAACACACATCTCAACATCAACTGTTCAGAGGAGGCTGTTGAATCAGGCCTTCATGGTCAAATTTCTGCAATGAAACCACTGCTAAAGGACACCAATAATTAGAGACTTGCTTGGGCTAAGAAAGAGGAGCAATGGACATTAAACCGATAGAAATCTGACATTTGGTCTGAGTCCACATGTAAGATTTTTGATTCTAACCGCCATGTCTTTGAGACGCAGAGTAGGTGAACGGATGATCTCTGCATGTGTGGTTCCCATCATGGGGGAGGAGGTGTGATGGTGTGGGTGTGCTTTGCTGGTGACACTGTCTCTGATTGATTTAGAATTCAAGGCACACTTAACCAGCATGGCTACCACAGCATTCTGCAGCGATATGCCATCCCATCTGATTTGCACTTAGTCCCACTATCGTTTTGTTTTTCAACAGGACAATGGCCCAACACACCTCCAGCCGGTGTAAGAGCTATTTGACCAAGAAGGAGAGTGATGGAGAGCTGCATCAGATGACCTGGCCTCCACAATCACTCGACCTCGACCCAATTGAGATGGTATGAGATGAGTTGGACCTTAGATTGAAGTAAAAGCAGGCAACAAGTGCTCAGCATATGTGTGAACTCCTTCAAGACTGTTGGAAAAGCATTCCAGGTGAAGCTGCTTGAGAGAATGCTGTCAAGGCGAAGGGTGGCTGCTTTGAAGAAATATAAAAGTATATTTTGATGTAACTTTTTTTTGCCTACTACATGATTCTGTATGTGTTATTTCATAGTTGTGACGTCTTCACTATTATTCTACAATGTAGGATATAAAGAGTAGGTGTGTCAATTTGACTGGTACTGTTAATCTGACCAAATTATGAAAGACAAGCATTGTTCTTTTGAATTCTGTAAAGTGAGTGTGGAAGAGGTAAAACTATTATTATTATTGTGGTCCTTCTGTAGCTCAGTTGGTAGAGCATGGCGCTTGTAACGCCAGGGTAGTGGGTTCGATCCCCGGGACCACCCATACGTAGAATGTATGCACACATGACTGTAAGTCACTTTGGATAAAAGCGTCTGCTAAATGGCATTTATTATTATTATTATTATATTATTGTTTATCAACAATGACAAGCCACCAGGTCTGACAATCTGGATGGAAAATTACTGAGGATAATGGTGAACGATATTGCCCCTATTTGCCATATCTTCAGTTTAAGTCTACTAGAAAGTGTGTACCCTCAGGCCTGGAGGGAAGCAAAAGTCATTCCGCTACCCAGGAATAGTGAAGTCCCCTTTACTGGCTCAAATAGCCGACCCAACAGCCTGTTTACAACCCTTAGTAAAACTTCCGGAAAAAATAGTTTGACCAGATACTATGCTATTTTTAGAGTAAACAAATTGACTTTCAGCACGCTTGTAGAGGACATTCATTCAGAGGAATTGATAACATTGGGGGGGGGGCTTTTGTTAGACTTTGTTTGATATGTAATGTAAGTGCCTTAATGTGTTTGCACCCCAGGAAGACTAGCTGCTAATGGCGATCCCTAATAAATACACATCTATTGGGGTGTACAATCGTGAATTGCTTTAAAAACAAAATATTAAAATCAATTCTAAAACTTCTGTCTGGTCAAAGTCATTATCCGTGCTGCAGCATTCTGTATGTTTTGCAGTTGACCAATGGCTTTCTGCGGTAGACCAGACAGAAGAGCATTACAGTAGTCAAGCCTGCTTGTAATAAAAGCATGGATGAGTCTTTCAGCCTGAGATAGAAACGGCTGCACCATGGCAATGTTCCTCAGTCTATTTTGTTCACATTCCTGTGTGAAGATTCTCTCTGTCCTTTGGCTCCAATAATAAGTACCTTGGTCTTGTCTTGATTTAGCTGGAGGAAGTTGTGAGCCATTCAAGTATTTAAATCACTAATAGTCTTATTTGTGGAGCTAAAATCCTATGGTGACACAAATGCAAAGTTGTGTATAATCTGCGTAGCGTTAAATCAATGCCGTGCTTTCTGATAATGCTGCCAATGGGTAACCTACTGAACCGTACTGAACCATGTGGAACGTGATGTGTTATGTATTTTCTGAGTTATGTACACCAATGGTGGAAAAACTCTTGACCGGTTAAATGGGTCCTAAACCAATTTAGAGCTGGACTGGAGAAGTCAACCCACCTCTCCAGCCTGTCCAGAAGGACATAATGGTCAACAGTGTCGAATACCTTTTAAGACTAGGGGGCAATATTTTAATTTATGGGGAAAAAACTTTCCCGTTTTTAAATGGGATATTTTATCAGGACAAGATGCTAGAATATGCATATAATTGGCAGCGTAGGATAGAAAACACTAAAGTTTCAAAAAACTGTAAAAATATTGTCTGTGAATACAACAGAACTGATGTTACAGGCGGAAGCCTGAGAAAAATCCAATCCGGAAGTGCCTCCTGTTTTGAAAGCGCTGCGTTCCAATGAGTCCCTATTGAGCAGTGAATGGGCTATCAACCAGATTACTCTTTCTCCGTATTCCCCAAGGTGTCTACAGCGTTGTGATGTAGTTTTACGCATTTATGTTGAAGAATACCCGTAAGCGGCTACATTGCGCAAGTGGTCACCTGATGGCTCCCAGGGTGACTCTCGCATAAAATACAGAGGTAGCCATTACTCCAATCGGTCCTACTGAAAAACGAATTGTCCCGATGGATATATTATCGAATAGATATTTGAAAAACACCTTGAGGATTGATTATAAACAACGTTTGCCATGTTTCTGTCGATATTATGGAGCTAATTTGGAATATTCTTCGCCGTTTTCGTGACTGCAATTTCCGGGCGATTTCTCAGCCAAATGTGAAGAACAAACGGAGCTATTTCGCCTACAAAAATAATATTTTTGGAAAAAAGGAACATTTGCTATCTAACTGCGAGTCTTGTGAGTGAAAACATCCGAAGCTCATCAAAGGTAAACTATTTAATTTGATTGCTTTTCTGATTTCCGTAACCAAGTTACCTGCTGCTAGCTGAACAAAATGCTATGCTTGGCTATCGATAAACTTACACAAATGCTTGTCTACTTTGGCTGTAAAGCATATTTTGAAAATCTGAGATGACAGGGTGATTAACAAAAGGCTAAGCTGTGTCTCAATATATTTCATTTGTGATTATGCTAATTAGTGTCACTAGACGGGATGGGGTGTCACTAGAGGTTAAATCCAAGAGAAGAAGGACAGAGAGCTGTTTGGCATTTGTTGGCTCTAAGGTAATTTACAACTTTAACTAAGGCTGTGCTGTGGTGGGCACAATTTAAAAAATAAATAAATACATTTGGCTGTTTGAAAACCAATTTCTCCATAATTTAGCTTAAGAATGGAAGTTTAGAGATTGGCCGACACTTAATAAGAGCTGAATAATCAATTTGACTTTTCTTCAGCAGGTGTTTCACCATAGCAGTTTTTAGTACAGTGGGGAAAGTGCCTGTGAGCAGGGAGTGCTTAGCAATAGCTTGCAATTCTTCAAATATGCAATTTAAAGCTGTTCTGAAGGTGGTGGTGATAGGATCGAGAAGGCAGGTCGAAGGTTTAAGTTGTGATATCACTTTCCTGAGCATGTTTCAAACAGGGAAAGTAACTCCATAATGCCTTTGCGTGGTAGGCTAGGTCACATAACATCAAACTTCAGGTCTGGCTTGACTGGCACCCAGCCTAATGTTTTATCTTATCTCTGAAATATGCAGTAAACTCATCACATTTAGATGTGGAGTAAAGTTCAGGCTTGTGGGGGTAGGATTTATCAGGTCATCTATGGTTGAATAGCACTCTCAAATGATTCTGATTTATTAATGATCAAGTTAGAAAAATGTGCCCATCTGTCATTTCTAATTGCCAAGTTGCCTTGCTCAGAATATCATAATGGACCTGCAACACTGACGTTCTGCCTTTCTGAAATGTGTTTTTCGATGATTTTGTTTCCTCACTCATCTGTGATTTTGTCATTGTTCTCAAGGACAATGTACAATAGTTCTGAGAAATCAGTTAAGGCAGTACTTTGGTGTCCTATACAGGGCTCTCTGTTTGGATGTGTCCTTTTCAACCTTACTGGAGCTATGGCATCAATGGTTGCCCTTAATTTGATATTGAAGTTATCAACTAAATCATCATGAGGAAGGTGATGGTGTATTATTCATACACACACAAAAAGCTCTTTAGCAACTTCAGAGGTAAGATAGCGTTTCTAAATGGTTTGTTCAGTATTACCTTGGGCTGTGGGCAACAATGTAGTAAATAAAGCGTGATGATCAGCTAAACTAATATCAACAGTAGAGGATATGTCAATAGAAAGCTCCTTGGTAATAACCAGGTTCAGAGTATGGCTGAAGTTAGGGATGGACCCAGTAAATCAAATCAAATTTATTTATATAGCCCTTCGTACATCAGCTGATATCTCAAAGTGCTGTACAGAAACCCAGCTTAAAACTCCAAACAGTAACCAATGCAGGTGTAGAAGCACGTAACATGTTGGATAAAGTCCACAGAGCTCAAAAGATTCATAAAATCAATGGCCTTGGAGTCAGTCTCTTTGTCAACATTAATATTAAAATCGCCCAACAGAATAATTTTATCCTAGTTCTCAAGGACAATTGTTCAGAGAAATGTGGTGGAATATTCTATTCAAGTGAGAGAGACTTTGTCATTTCTTCAAACAATCATCTTTATTCAATATCGATTAATTATTGCAATAATGAAACTGTCGACGTTGGGCTTAGAACCTAACTGATAATGAACCAAACAGATGTTGTATAGGACCTAAAAATGCTGAGTCAGACTTAGTTCCAACTCTCTTAAGCCACCTTGGTTATCTACAAAGGATGGTATTTTACCCTCAACCTGGCTTAGTTTCCCAGATGCCAGGAAGATGAGGCATTGTTCTAAACTCTTCCAGGCTATCTCTCTCGGGTCACACAAACCACATCTTGTCTATGGAATGCCAACTTTAGGTTTTTATCACCAAGTCATTGTCAGCTCAAGCTGTCTGTAGAAAAACCCATTTCCCTTGACGCCCAGACTATCTGCAGGAAGCTAAAGTGGAAGCCACCTCGTTAACAGATGCCAGCCCACGCTTCAAAATACTCTTCTCAGTTAACTCAAAGGGAGAGAGTGGGTCCTAATAACCTTTCTCTATTTCATAAAACAACATCGATATAACAATATGCAACCACCACTGCTTTGGTGGCCTATACAGGGATAGAGCCAGCACTGGTGGCTGACATGTAAACAGTATGGCATGATGGTCAAAAGACCCACAGTTGCCAAATGAGATGGTCTTATAGCGGAGTGGATTAGTAAAACAGAAAGGCTTTTCCTTTTTTCTGATACAGTAGAGTGAAAAGCTAGTTATCCCATGGGGAGGCTTCAATAGCGGCACAACAGTCTAACAGCCATGTTTCAGTGAGAAACATGCGATCGACTTTGCACTCAGTAATGAGGTCATTCACAAGAATGGCTTTATTAGTGATTGCTCTAACAACCTTTTAAAAGTGCCGTATTCAATGAGTGT
Organism: Oncorhynchus gorbuscha; assembly: GCF_021184085.1. NCBI lineage: Eukaryota > Metazoa > Chordata > Actinopteri > Salmoniformes > Salmonidae > Oncorhynchus > Oncorhynchus gorbuscha. Next base: position 49,469,631 of record NC_060182.1, read on the forward strand.
GGGCCAAATTCTTAACAACCTTAACAATATATTGATGTTATTAATGTTACAACCACTTTTTCTGACACTCTTATCTATCAGAATGGTAGGATGTTGTATAAACTCACTAGAAGGCGGAGTTAGAGGAACATAAATTAGTTTACTCACAATAACCATAGTTCCATTTCTACAGGAGTTTATATGCTTTCCTCTATTGCTTATTCTGACAGGGAGAACTGGAGCACTACCAGACCCTGTCCTTCAGTCTCTAAAACAGGTTGATGTTGCTGGGTCTGGAGCTCTACCAGACCCTGTCTGTCAGTCTCTGAAACAGGTTGATGTTGCTGGGACTGGCACACTACCAGACCCTGTCTGTCAGTCTCTAAAACAGGTTGATGTTGCTGGGACTGGAGCACTACCAGACCTTGTCCTTCAGTCTCTAAAACAGTTTAATGTTGCTGGAAAAATGTTCTGAACCCTTTCAATAACACCAGCAAGAATTATTCTGTTCCACAGACCGTAGGCAGGCCAAAATCTCTCGCCATCGATCTACCCACAATGATGGTGGTCATGATGGAATCTGATGGGGGAGGAAGAAGAGGAGCGGAATGGGACTGCCTCAGGCAGGGGGGATGATGGGTTTGAGCCAGGCTAGCCTGACTATTTGCACCTGCAACAGCGTATGGCTTCGGAAACCCCAAGAAGGTGGAAGATGGCCTGAGACCCTTCTGTCTTGAGTCACCTGCTGAACTGTGGTAGCTGTGGGGTAAGGTGCCACTGGGCGGGCACTGTCTAGTGGTATACTCCCAGTGCTGACTCCTGGGGCTGGTACGCCCGTCTCAAGCGGGGCAAAGCTATTTGATAGCTTGATTGGATTGGATCTTATCTGTGTTGAGCTTGACCATCTGTTACAGTCTTATTCTAAAATGTATTAAATCATTTTTTTTCCCTCAGTCTGCACACAATGCCCTCCAATGACAAAGTCGATTTTTTTTATTTTTAATTGTGGCAAATTTATTAGAAAGAACCAACTGAAATATCACACTTGCATAAGTATTCAGACCCTCAGTACTTTGTGAAGACCCTTCGGCAGAGAGTCTTCTTGGGTATGATGCTACAAGCTTGGCACACCTGTATTTGTGGAGTTTCTCCCATTCTTCTCTGCAGATCTTCTCATGCTCTGACAGGTTGAATGGGTAGCGTTGCTGCGCAGCTATTTTTAAGTCTCTCCAGAGATGTTAGACTTGGTTCAAGTCTGGTCTCTGGCTGGACCACTCAAGGACATTCAGAGACTTGTTCCGAAGCCACTCCTGCGTTGTCTTGTTGTGTGGTTAGGGTCATTGTCCTGTTGGAAGTTGAACTTTTGCCCGTCTGAGGTCCTGACCTGCTCCAGAGCGCTTTTCATCAAGGATCTCTGTACTTTGCTCCGTTCATCTTTCCCTCGATCCTGACTAGTCTCCCAGTCCCTGCCGCTAAAAAACATCCCCACAGCATGATGCTGCCACCACAATGCTTCATCGTAGGGATGGTGCCAGGTTTCCTCCAGACGTGACGCTTGGCTTTTGGCCAAAGAGTTCAATCTTGGTTTCATCAGACCAGAGTCTTGTTTATCATGGTCTGGGAGTCTTTAGGTGCCTTTTGGCAAACTCCAAGTTGGCTGTGATGTTCCTTTTACTGAGGAGTGGCTTTCGTCTGGCCACTCTACCATAAAGACCTGATTGGTGGAGTGCTGCAGAGATGGTTGTCCTTCTGGAAGGTTCTCCCATATCCACAGAGGAATTCTGAATCTCCAAGACCCTTCTCCCCCAATTAATCAGTTTGCCCGGGTGGTCAGCTCTAGGAAGTGTCTTGGTGGTTCCATGCTTCTTCCATTTATGATTTGAGGGAGGCCCCTGTGTTCTTGGACCTTCAATGCTGCCGACAATCATGTCTCAGAACTCTACAGACAATTCCTTCGACCTCATGGCTTGGTTTTTGCTCTGACATGAACTGTCAACTATGGGACCTTATATAGACAGGTGTGTGCCTTTCCGAATAATGTCCAATCAATTGAATTTACCACAGGTGGACTTCAGTCAAGTTGTCGAAACATCTAAAGGATGATCAATGGAAACAGGATGCACCTGAGCTCAATTTCGAGTCTCATAGCAAAGGGTCTGAATACTTATGTAAATGAGGTATTTCTGTTTAATTTTTACACATTTGCAAATATTTCTAAAAACCTGTTTTTTTTGCTTTGTCATTATGGGGCATTTGTGTGTAAATTGAAGAAAAACATTTTATTTAATCCGTTTTAGAATAAGGCTGTAACAATGTGGAAAAACGGAAGGGGTCTGATTACTTTCCCAACTTTCCCACTGCACACGTGTGTGTGTGTGTGCATCTATCAGTTACACCTACACACAACAACTAGGTCACATGTCAGTACCTACACACAACAACTAGGTCACATGTCAGTTCATACACACAACAACTAGGTCACATGTCAGTACCTACACACAACCAGTAGGTCACATGTCAGTACATACACACAACCAGTAGGTCACATGTCAGTACCTACACACAACCAGTAGGTCACATGTCAGTACCTACACACAACCAGTAGGTCACATGTCAGTACCTACACACAACCAGTAGGTCACATGTCAGTACCTACACACAACCAGTAGGTCACATGTCAGTACCTACACACAACCAGTAGGTCACATGTCAGTACCTACACACAACCAGTAGGTCACATGTCAGTACCTACACACAACCAGTAGGTCACATGTCAGTACCTACACACAACCAGTAGGTCACATGTCAGTACCTACACACAACCAGTAGGTCACATGTCAGTACCTACACACAACCAGTAGGTCACATGTCAGTACCTACACACAACCAGTAGGTCACATGTCAGTACCTACACACAACCAGTAGGTCACATGTCAGTACCTACACACAACCAGTAGGTCACATGTCAGTACCTACACACAACCAGTAGGTCACATGTCAGTACCTACACACAACAACTAGGTCACATGTCAGTACCTACACACAACAACTAGGTCACATGTCAGTACATACACACAACAACTAGGTCACATGTCAGTACCTACACACAACCAGTAGGTCACATGTCAGTACCTACACACAACAACTAGGTCACATGTCAGTACCTACACACAACCAGTAGGTCACATGTCAGTACCTACACACAACCAGTAGGTCACATGTCAGTACCTACACACAACCAGTAGGTCACATGTCAGTACCTACACACAACCAGTAGGTCACATGTCAGTACCTACACACAACCAGTAGGTCACTTGTCAGTACATACTGTTGGATTCTGTCTTGAAATATAGTAATTCATGTTACCAGACTAGAATTGACTGATAACTGTATAAGGAATGTGTATTTTGGGGTCAATGGAGTATGGCTATGAACTAGGTGTATGGAAAGTTACTGACTGAGACGAGGGAGTGCAGAAATGTTACATTCTGTCAAACATGTTAAACTTGGTTAAATATCATGACTCTTGAGGGAGGCTGTTGGCAACAGTCTGCTTTTAGTCACCTGAAGGTAGGACGGCCATGGATTAAAAAGAAGTAAGGAATTCGGCCGAGGTCAGGTCATATGAAGTGAGAAGAAGGAACTGTCCTATTACACAAACACATACTTCCATGTCCACAAAGGTTCTAGCATCAGGCAGGGCCGTGACTATACCAGTGAGAGGAACCAAATTGTAATTGTCACGTGCTGAATATAGCAGGTGTAGATCTTAGTGAACCGCTTACTTACAAGCCCTTAACCAATAATGCAGTTTTAAGAAAAATACCTGAAATAAAAGTAACAATTAATTAGAGCAGCAGTAAAATAACAATAGCGATGCTAAATACCAGTTAGTCAAGGTAATTGAGGTAATGTATACATGTGGGTAGAGTTATTAAAGTGACTTATGCATGGATAATAATAACAGTAGCAGCGGTGTGAGGGGGGGGACAATGCAAGTGGTCTGGGTGGCCATTTGATTAGATGTTCAGTAGTCTTATGGCTTGGAGGTAGAAACTGTTTAGAAGCCTCTTGGACCTAGACTTGGCGCTCCGGTACCACTTGCCCCTTGCTCTGACACCGCCTGGTACAGTGGTCCTGGATGGCAGGAAGCTTGGCCCCAGTGATGTACTGGGCTGTACGCACTACCCTCGAGTTCCTTACGGTCGGAGGCCGGGCAGTTGCCATGCCAGGCAGTGAGGCAATCAGTCAGGATGCTCTCGGTGAAGCTGTAGAACCTTTTTGAGGATCTGAGGACCCATGCCAAATCTTTTCTGTCTCCTGAGGGGGAATAGGTTTTGTCGTACCCACTTCACGACTCTTGGTGTGCTTGGTCCAGGATAGTTTGTTTGCGATGTGGACACCAATGCACTTGAAGCTCTCAACCTGCTCCACTACAGCCCCATCGATGACAATGGGGGCATGCTCGGGTCTCCTTTTCCTGTAGTCCACAATCATCTTCTTAGTCTTGATCGCGTTGAGGGAGAGGTTGTTGTCCAGGCATCACACGGCCAGGTCTCTGACTACCTGCCTATATGCTGTCTCCTCATTGTCGGTGATCAGGCCTACCACTGTTGTGTCATCGGGCAAACTTAATGATGGTGTTGGAGTCGTGCCTGGCTGTGCAGTCATGAGTGAACAGGGAATACAGGAGGGGACTGGGCACGCACCCCTGAGGGATAATGGTGTTCTGAGCCATGACCAGCTTTTCAAAGCACAGACGTGAGTGTTACGGGTCAGTAGTCATTTAGGCAGGTTTCCTTAGTGTTCTTGGGCACAGGGACTATGGTGATCTGCTTGAAACATGTTGATATTACAGACTCAGACAGGGCGAGGTTTAACAATGTCAGTGAACACTCTTTCCAGTTGTTCAGCGCATGCTGGGACTACACGTCCAGGTAATCCCTCTGGCCCTGTGGCCATGTTGACCTGTTTAAAGATCTTACTCACATCGGCTGCGGAGAGCGTGATCACACAGTCGTCTGGAACAGCTGGTGCTTTCAGGCATTTTTCAGTGTTTCTTGCTGTTCTATCCTGCCAATGCAGTGTGTAACAAGCCAGCTGTGAGTTGATCACGTCGTCGTTCAGCCACCACTCGGTGAAACACAAGATATTACGGTATTGTCCAGATGGTAGGATATACTTGCATTAAGCTCGTCCAATTTATTTTCCAGCGATTGTGCGTTGGCCAGTAGTACGGATGGCAAGGGAAAATTAGCCACTCATCAGCGGGTCCTCACAAGGCACCCCGATCTCTTTCTGCGATTTCTTTTCCGTCTCTTTCTCCAGCGAATGACTGGGATGAGGGCCTCTTTGGGTATCTGGAGTAAATGGCTCTCGTCCAACTCATTTAAAGAGATTCTTCATCCGGTTCAAGGTGAGTAATCGCTGTTCTGATTTCCAGAAGCTCTTTGCGGTCATCAGAGACAGTAGCAGCAGCATTATGTACAAAATAAGTTGTAAAAAATGCGAAAAAAGTAACACAATAACACGGTTGGTCAAGAACCCATGAAATGACAGCAATCCTCTCCGGCGCCATTTAATACACAGGAACAACAGAGATGTATTGTCTGTCTAGATGTGCAAGGAGTTGACTCCGCCTCCTTGGAGGGGGGTATAAATATTCAGTACCAGTCAAGATTTGTATAATCTAGTTGGTTATCCCTGGGTTAGGGTGTTCGTCATTGGTGCTGGTGGACCTGATTCAAGAGCCAACAAGGGAATCACCCTACTCTCACATACTTAGGAAAATACACTACAGGTCAAAAGTTTTAGAACACCTACTCATTAAAGGGCTTTTCTTTATTTTTGACTATTTTCTACATTGTAGAGTAATAGTGAATACATCAAAACTATGAAATAACACATATGGAATCATGTAGTCACAAAAAAAAAGTGTTAAATAAATCAAAATATATTTTATATTTGAGATTCTTGTGGAAAAAGTCAAGGGGTGTGAATAATTTGCACAGTATATAACCTCTAAATGTCTAAACCATTGGGGGGGTAACAGAAAATGATGGCAAGTGTTGCGATAAGACGGCCACCCGCTGCATTTAACTGTTCTTCACCACTGTGTGTGTCCTTTTGTGTTGATAGCCTGTTACTGTGATTTGATGCAGGGATGAATTCATTGACCATGTTGCCCCCCCCCCCCTCTCTCTGTGGCCCAGCAGCATATCCCAAGTGGATGTGGACTCAGGGATAGAGAACATGGAGGTGGAGGACAATGACCGCAGGGAGAGGAGGAACCTGGCTGAAAAGGTAGGCAGGGCTCCCAATCTACCCTCTTCCTTCCGGTATGTACTTTGATCAGTTGCTCTTTGTCTGTATTCAAAATGGCACCCTCTATTCCCTATATTGCGCACTACTTTTGACCAGAGCCTTCAGACGCAGCCTCTATCATGAAAAGGGTCTGCCAAATGAATGGGAGATAACAGAACTCTTTTTCTCTTTCGGTGCGAGTTGGTATATCAATACATTGGACCAAATGAGCTGGGGATTCATGTACTCCAAATTAAATACATGTTGTGTTTGTCACATGTCAATACAACAGATGTAGGCTTTACCGTAAATGCTTGCTTCTAAGCCCTTTACCAACAGTGTAAAGTTAAGAAAATGTGCAAATAAAAGTAGAAAGTAGTGACACAATAGATAACAATAACAAGGCTATATCAAATCAAGCAGTATTTATACAGCACATTTCCAACATGTAATCTAACACAATGTTCACAGGAAGAAAAAAAAAATTAAAGCTGAAGTATTTACTGCACAACAAAAATACGATAAAAAATATATAAAATTAGAAACTGAAAGACTTAAAAGCACCCCAAAGAAAGCAAAGTTAAAAAGGTTTTACAATCTCTTTTTAAAAAATGTGTCCACAGTTTTGGCCCCACTCAACTTCTCTGGCAGGCTATTCCAGACGCTGCCTCCATGCCTCTTGTTCCTAGGCTTTGGGATAGTTAAAAGGACAATGCCAGAGGACCTGAGTGACCTACTGGGTACATAACTTAAAAGCATGTCTGACATATATTGGGGTGCACAGTCTAGGATTTCTTTAAGAACAATAGAAAATCTGGCAGCCAGTGCAGAGACCATAAAACCAGTGTAATGTGTGCTCTTCATCTGGTCTTGGTCAGTACCTGTGCTGCAGCATTCTGTATGGTTTGCAGTTGACCAATGGCTTTCTTGGCGTCTATCTATGTAAGAGACTAGTGTCGTGGAAATTTCCTGTATTTACCAAATCATGAAAGCAAACCACACACAAGTCAGAGTTAGTTATCACAAAGTCCATCTTTAATTATATGAGCTCCATCACAACCCTATGACTCAGATCAATTCAGTGTCTATAAATTAATTCTCTGAGAGTTCCTTACACATTGCAACTGAGATCCTTTATAGCAAAGACACACATAGCCAGACAGCATCGGCATAATTTATCGTTCAGCTTTGTCTCCTAAACTATGTTCTTTTCTCAAACTCAGAACCATAAACCAAATCCACATATCAACAGGCATATATCAAATCCATCCTATCTTGACAAGATCACAGAGACACATTGACTGGCACACAGACATTGTGGAGCCAAGAGATACACGCTTGACCTCTCCCCTCTCTCCAGCCCAAATAACTTAGTCTTGACAGAGAACAGATACTGCAACCCCGCCACAGTATTATACAAACATATTCTGATGAGAAGTAACTTACAAACATAAGATGAATATAAAACATCTTACCTATGATACCAACTAATTCTGATTATTCCACAACACTAGCTCGCTAAAGTTTCAGATATTACAAGTTTCTAATTTAGTCTGTCGTTTTCATTTCAAGTTAAAGCATACGGTTAGCTATCTAGGAGTGGAAATGCAAATAGTCTGGATAGCCATTTGATTATCTGTTCATGAGTCTTATGGCTTGGGGATAGAAGCTGTTTAGAAGCATCTTGAACCTCGACTTGGCACTCCGGTTACGCTTTCCGTGCGGTAGCAGAGAGAACAGTCTGACTAGGGTGGCTGGAGTCTTTGACAATTTTAGGGCTTTCCTCTGACACTGCCTGGTATAGAGGTCCTGGATGGCAGGAAGCTTGGCCCCGAAGATGTACTGGGCCGTACGCACTACCCTCTGTGGGGCCTTGCGGTCGGAGGCCGAGCAGTGGTCATACCAGGCAGTGATGCAACCCGTCAGGATGCTGTGGTGGTTAATTTCTTCACTATCAAATGAGGAGAGGCAAACTTATCACACAAGTCAGAGTTATACTTAAACAAAATCTTTAATCACTTATTAATAAGGGAACAGGTCAATACAACATATAGAGTGAATCAATTGAGTGCTCTACGATAATGTCTGGTTGACGTTTTACGTTTTACGCTCAGATGATTCATTGCACCAGTCCCTCCTGCAGCAAAGCACCCGCACAATATGATGCCCCCCCCCGTGCTTCACGGTTGGGATGGTGTTCTTCGGCTTGCAAGCATCCCCCTTTTTCCTCCAAACATAATGATGGTCATTATGGCCAAACCGTTCTATTTTTGTTTCATCAGACCAGAGGACATTTCTCCAAAAAGTACGATCTTCGTCCCCATGTGCAGTTGCAGACCGTGGTCTGGCTTTTTTTGTGGCGGTTTTGGAGCAGTGGCTTCTTCCTTGCTGAGCGGCCTTTCAGGTTTTGTCGACATAGGACTCGTTTTACTGTGGATATAGATACTTTTGTACCCGTTTCCTCCAGCATCTTCAGGTCCTTTGCTGTTGTTCTGGGATTGATTTGCACATTTTGCACCAAAGTACGTTCATCTATAGGAGTCAGAACGCGTCTCCTTCCTGAGCGGTATGACGGCTAGGTGGTCCCATGGTGTTTATAACTGCATACTATTGTTTGTACAGATGAACGTGGTACCTTCAGGCATTTAGAAATTGCTCCCAAGGATGAACCAGACTTGTGGAGGTCTAGATTTGTTTTCTGAGGTCTTGGGCTGATTTATTTCGATTTTCCCATGATGTCAAGCAAAGAGGTACTGAGTTTGAAGGTACAGTGCCTTGCGAAAGTATTCGGCCCCCCTGAACTTTGTGACCTTTTCCCACATTTCAGGCTTCAAACAAAGATATAAAACTGTATTCTTTTGTGAAGAATCAACAACAAGTGGGACACAATCATGAAGTGGAACGACATTTATTGGATATTTCAAACTTTTTTAACAAATCAAAAACTGAAAAATTGGTCGCAAAGTTCAAGGGGGCCGAATACTTTCGCAAGGCACTGTAGGCTTTGAAATACATCCACAGGTACACCTCCAATTGAGGCTAATTGACATCATTTGAGTATCAGAAGCTTCTAAGCCATGACATCATTTTCTGGAATTTTCCAAGCTGTTTAAAGGCACAGTCAACTTAGTGTTTGTAAACTTCTGACTCACTGGAATTGTGAATTAATCTGTCTGTAAACAATTGTTGAAAAAATTACGTGTCATGCACCGACTTGCCAAAACTATTGTTTGTTAACAAGAAATGTGTGTTGGTTAAAAAAACAGTTTTAATGACTCCAAATCTATGTTCATGTAAATTTCCGACTTCAATTGTATTGTATCCTCTAGTTAACTGTTTAGTGATTGATAGCATATGCTTTCATCGTGTCCCAAAAATCTTTCCACCAACACTCAAGAATAAAGGCCATACAAAGTGATTTTTCACCTTTTACTTTTTTGATTTCATATGATTAATTTTAATGATTATTTTTAATGAAACAAACAATTTACTTTTTATTTTTTATTTTGTTTATTTACCTTTATTTAGCTAGGCAAGTCGGTTATGAACAAATTCTTATTTTCAATGATGGCCTAGGAATAGTGGGTTAACTGCCTTGTTCATGGGCAGAACGACAGATTTGTACCTTGTCAGCTCAGGGATTCGAACTTGCAACCTTTGGTTACTAGCCCAACGCTAACCACTAGGCTACCATGCTGCCCATTCATTATATTTGCTGAATCAATTAATTTGTGAATCGTGAACTTTGTATTTTCGAAAAAAAAAAGATTTAGATGTAGCTTGACTTGGATTATGTGGCTTCAAAAGGCACGAGCACATTTGACCTATCTTTTTTGCAGGTGCATGGTAACAGTCTAATAAAATAGGAAACGCTCACACTGCTCTTAATAGTGTCACTGCTCTTTATTAAGCTTTAAGTATTGGCCTTCGTCAGAGCTTTTGAGTTATTTAAAAATGAGCACCCTTATGTAGACCAAGCCCCATCACGTCCGTTCCACTCATCGAATGGGGTTGGAGTCGAGAAAAAACAAATTTTCTACAATATATCACAATGTGGATTTCATAAATATTAGAATAAAGTGTGTACATAACCTATTAACCTATCTGTAAAACCACAATGAGGACATAGACCTACCAAGAAAGTTTTCATAAATCATTGTGTTCAGCAAAAGAAAAACGTAGATTAATCTGAAATAGGGGCACATTTCATGTTCACAACATAACATACATAGGCATTTCATCATTAAGACCTCTAGGAAATAATGTCTGGAGGGTGAAAATCCCAAAACATTCTCTTTTACTCAGAGTATTATTAATATCACTCCCCTGTCTGATATCTTAACTTTCTCTATGCCACAAAATCTAAAGGTAGAAATATCATGCTTCAGGTCATTAAAATGTACTGCGACTGGATAATCCCTGTCGTTTCTCCTGATTGAACTTTTATCTTCACTAATTCTCTGTTTGAGAGAGCGAGAGGTTTAACCGACAGAGCACAGCCCACATGAACATTTAATGATGTCCATAACATGGGTGTTGGAGCACGTAATAATGTCATTTATTTGGAACTATTTTCCTGTGTGTGGGTGGCAGAAATATTCAAACTGTGCGCAACCTCTGCATATATAGCTACCATTCGGAAGAGAGCGTAAAAAAGCCTGGCTGATTTTATTTTGTGGCTGGCAGTTGGCATGACCCTATTTATCGCGTAAATTGCGACCTCTCCTATACACAATAAGTGGTGAATTTTTAAATTCGGCAAAGCTGGGTCCGATGATAAAATATGCCAGTGTTTCTTGACAGCATCTCAAACTTTTCGTGAGTTCAAAGTATATGTAGTTGTGAACATTACGGATTGTTCTTTAGCTTTTAGCAGGTCTTTTTTGTAGCAGTTCACCTCGTGTTTCCCCCAATGCCAAATTAAGAGCTTCATCCACACATTGTGGAGAGTAGCCTCTTCTTATAATCCTAGTGCGCATCTCCACTGCTTTTTCTAGATAGTCCTCTATGGAGTGGTGTGTATATATGGCGCAGTCTGAAAAACGGGCTTCTTGGAAGTCCTCTCTTTAATGGCTCCGGATGGAAGCTGTCCCCCTGTAATAGAGTATTTCTATCCGGTTTTTGTTTTCGATACAGAGTTGTAAACAGGGTTCCATTTGATTTCTCAATCCACATATTGAGGTAATGAACACGTTGAGTGTCACATTCAATAGTGAATTTGAGATTGGGGTTAATGTCATTGATTAATGCCATAAAGTCTGACAGCTCTTTTTCTGTTCCTTCCCATATGCAAAAAATGTTGTCAATATATCGATACCACTTCAAGACTTTACTCAAAAATGTATTTTAGTTTTCATTATTAACAAAAAGTTCCTCAAAATGACCCACATAAAGGTTAGCATAGCTTGGAGCGAATGTGGAGCCCATCGACGTTCCATTCGTTTGGAGGTATAATTCATCATCAAACCTGAAGTAGTTATACGTCGAAACATATTCATCCAGCTGTAGAATAAAGTTTGTTGGTGGGTATTTGTTAGTATGTCGGTCTCAAATAGTGAGCTAGGACTGCCGGCTAGTATAAAGACTCGACATCTGTGACCAAACAAGTCTCCTGTTAAGCCCGTTATTGGTGAGATCTTTATGAAGTCGATAGTCTTTCACACATGTCAATGCTTGCACATGAGATTTAATTAGTCTACGAAGTTCGACAATGCCTCTAGCATTGAGCATATAGCAACCTCTGGATAATTGCCTTGTGTTTTAGGTTTGTGTAATTTTGGTAAAATGTACAGGCATGGACGTATGGCACATTTGCAGCAAATATATTCAGGTTTTGAGATCAGGTTGTTTAATAGGGCTCCACATTAGAGCATATATCTGAGCTTCTCAACCGGACCTTGATCAACTGGCTCTGTGTTTGAGCATGGCTTGATCAATGTCTTTTTATTTAACCTTTATTTCATCAAGGAGTCATACTGAGACCAAGGTCTCTTTTTACAGATGAGTTACAGAACAAAATATATATATATAAAAAAGTCATAAACAGACATTCATCAGTAAAAAGGTCCTCAATCAGTGTTCTGAATTGGCCTAGAGGCACCAAAACATCACATTTCACAACATTTTGAAGAGTTTTCTACAAATAAGGTGCAAAAAAACTAAAAGCTGATTTACCTAAAACTCAGTAGGGACCAAAGGAATGTCCAGAGTTAGCCATCCCTGAGACCAGGTGTGGTAACTCCTATGTCTAAAGTTTAGTAGTGATGTTCGGTAAAGTGGGACTTTTTGTAAAAGGGCTTTATACATTTTTTATAAATAGCAATGTATCAACCTACGTGACCTCAAGAGGGCAAACCAACTTTCTGGTAGCGAATGCGAAATGAGTGCTAAAACTGTAACCCGTAATTAAGCGCACTATGATAAACGGCATCTAACGGCTTTAATGAAGTAGAAGCTGCGTTCATATAGAGGATGTAGCCATAGTCTAGGACCGATAGGAACACCGACATTCCTAATCTGCTTTCTACTATTTATCGAGAGGCAGGACCTATTTCTATAGAAGAAGCACATTTTTATTCTCAGCTTAACTCCTCAATAGGCTTTTTTAAAAGACACCTTTTCATCTGTCCAGTTGCTCAGATACTTGAAAGCAGGGACACAATCAATATGGACACCAACCAAAGTACATATGCTTAAATCATGAGTTATTTTTATGCGCTCTCGAGAACATGTGCTTAGTTTTACCTGCATTCAATACTAATTTCAGGTCAATAGAATTATTTTGTTGTACAATGAAGACCGACTGTAGTTCAGATGGAGCCTGGTCAACCTTGGGGGAAATAGCATACACAACAGTATCATTAGCATACAATTGCGAGTTACAATTTTTTTTTTACAGACAAGATAATATTGTTAATGTAAACAGTAAAAAAACATAGGTGTCCCACGGGGGTCAATTTTGGGTCCTATCATAATATCCAGGAATCCTGATTAAACACCATCAGTAGATCCACATTGAGTTATATCTGCCATTTAATTTTTTAACCAGTTATATGCAGCCTGGTCTAGGCCAATTGAGGAAAGCCTCTGAATTAGCAGTGTGTGATCAACCATATCGAAAGGTCCATGAAGAGGGCAGCACAATGTTGCTTTTTATCCATACAATTAACCACATTTGTACTAGGGATGCCGCAGAGATAGTACTATGACCTTGTCTAAACTCGACTGATGTACATTTAGAATACATTTCAAAGATCAGAAAGATCTTAGCTGAGAATTAATCAAGGATTCTAATATTTTAGCTGGGAATGTTTAGAAATAGGGTGATTTTAATTATTATTATTTTTAAATGTATTTGAGTCACAATGGTCAATCATTTTTGTGATGGGATAGTACTAGATATAATCATCAGCTCAAAAATATGGGATAATGATTCAGCAGTCGGGGGGAAATTGGATCAAGCATTTCATCTAGCACAGCAGATGGTGAATCTGTTTTAATTTCAGCAATTTACTATGAGTTGACGTGTTGACCGTTGAGACGCTGGTAGATGGAAGAGCAGTCGATTTGACTGTCAAAAGCCACCGTTTCTCTCAAATAAAAAGCTGGCAGAGATAAAATGATTTTTAAACATCACTTATCCCCTTCTCAGTTATGCCAGTGTCTGACAGAACTTGCTTAAGCAGGTAATAAGAGGATCACCAGCAGTCCAAGAGAGCTTAAACAGTAGCTTGATTGAGCTTTTTTTGTGTTTTTTTTTGGAGCTATCGTTCACTCTGAATTCTTTAAAAGGGTGGTGTTTTTCTGTCAAAAATATTTCCTAAATTCACCAAACTTGCTTTGCAGAAACAGGCTCATTCATCGAGGGAGTTTTACTTCTAATTAATTCAAAGGCATTATATTTCCATGTTTTCAATTGTGTAAGATGGTTGAACTCATCAATTGGATCATATCTTACTGGTAACTATACAGTGCATTCAGAAAGTATTCAGACCTCTTGACTTTTGCCTCATTTTGTTACGTTACAGCCTTATTCTAAAATGGATTAATTTTCACATTTACATAAGTATTCAGACCCTTTAATCAGTACTTTGTTGAAGCACCTTTGGCAGCGATTACAGCATCAAGTCTTCTTGGGTATGATGCAACAAGCTTGGCACACTTGTATTTGGGGAGTTTCTCCCATTATTCTCTGCATATCCCCTCAAGCTCTGTCAGGTTGGATGCGGAGCGTAGCTGTACCGCTCTTTTCAGGTCTCTCCAGAGATGTTCGATCGGGTTCAAGTCTGGGGTCTGGCTGGGCCACTCAAGGACATTCAGAGACTTGTCCTGAAGCCAATCCAGCATTGTCTTGGCTGTGTGCTTAGGGTCGTTGTCTTGTTGGAAGGTGAACCTTCACCCCAGTCTGAGGTCCTGAGTGCTCTGGAGCAGGTTTTCATCAAGCTTTGGTTTGTACTTTGCTCTTTCCCTCGATCCGGACTTGTCTCCCAGTCCCTTGTCTCCCAGTCCCCAGAGCATGATGCTGCCACCATCATGCTTCACCGTAGGGAGGGTGCCAGGTGTCCTCCAAATGTGACGCTTGACATTCAGGCCAAATAGTTCAATCTGGGTTTCATTAGACCAGAGACTTGTTTCCAGAGACTTGTTTTTCATGCCTTTTTACTGAGGAGTGGCTTCCTTCTGGCCACTCTACCATAAAGGCCTGATTTGGTGGAGTGCTGCCGAGATGGTTGTCCTTCTGGAAAGTTCTCCCATCTCCACAGAGGAACTCTGGATCTCTGTCAGAGTCACCATCGGAAGAGTCTTGGTGGTTCAAAACTGCTTCCATTTAAGAATGTTGAAGGTCACTGTGTTCTTGGAAATGTTTTGGTACCCTTCCCCAGATCTGTTCCTCACTCAACAAAATCCTGTCTCAGCTCTATGGATAATTCCTTCAACCTCTTGGTTTCTGATCTGACTTGCACTGTCAACTGTGGGACCTTATATTGACAGGTGTCCCCCTTTCCCAATCAATTTAATTTACCACAGGTGAACTCCAATCAAGTTGTAGAAATATATATAAACATTTCTAAAAAAACTTGCTTTGTCATTATGGTTTATTGTGTGTAGATTGAGGAACATTTTCTATTTAATCCATTAAGGCTGTAACGTAACAAAATGTGGAAATGGTAAAGATCTATGAAAAAGTTAACGACATGTTTAAATGAAGTCTATTTCTCTGTCCAAGGTCCTGAACGTGAACATTGATAGGCCCTGCCCTACTATGATCTCCAGACAACAGCTCTGTCCAGTGTGCTAACCCCAATAGTTTGATTTAAGATGAATGGACTGTCACTTTGTTGATGATAATCCAAATTAGTTGTCTGACTGTTAGTGCTGCCTTATTGAATGTCTGCTTTATATTTCAAAATTAAATTGAATTGAATCTCTTAACGTTGATAGAGAAATGTAATGCTTCGACTGTTAGGTCGATAATTTTAGTCATTTTTGTTATTACTACCTTTTATTGAATGTAGACCTTATTTTTCTAAATTAATTTGAATTGAATCTCTGAAGAAAAAATAAACTCACTGCTGTTGTTCATCACTTTGTTTTTTTTCAAGTTCACATGTCGACCTCGTGGCCTTCATTTCACACATTGAACCCTGATCCCCCTGCATTTACCCAAGGGCATGTAAATGTTGATTTTTCCCGCCTATCGATACACTCAACATTACCGCAGGTCCACCTGTCCACCGCTCTAGCTAGTACTTCTAACTTTCCAT
Source organism: Oncorhynchus gorbuscha (assembly GCF_021184085.1). NCBI lineage: Eukaryota > Metazoa > Chordata > Actinopteri > Salmoniformes > Salmonidae > Oncorhynchus > Oncorhynchus gorbuscha. The sequence continues at coordinate 49,485,677 of NC_060182.1, forward strand.
GGGTGTGCCTGTCCCAGGAATCCGCTGAAACCTCCGATGTCTCTGAAGAACAGGCTCTGCAGCTCATCTGTAAGATCCTGCGTGTCTCCTGGAAGGAGCAGGACAGAGATGTCATCTTTCTCCCCTCGCTTGCCGCAGAGTTCCACCAGAGCAGCCCCAAAGACGGTAGGGCAAAGATGCAGGAGATTTGACATGATTTTCTTGAATTGTATAGCTTTTTGCAGAAAAGTCCTAGATTAGTGCTTTAGGATATTGGCATCTGAATGCAATAGCTATTAAAAAAAATGTATCTCCTCTAACCCAATGTTTCTGTTGAAATTTGAAGAAAATATTTGTATTAAATTGAAATGCAAATAGTTTTTTTGTCTCATGTATACTATTGTACATTGCACTGCAATGACAAGTTACAAATGAAGTGTGTATGCTATTTCTCTTCCTCCTCCCAGTCTACTCTGACTTTAAAGACCTGATTGGCCAGATCTTGATGGAGGTTCTCATGATGTCCAGCATGTCGCACATCCACAATCCCTTCGCCAGCCTGACTTCCACGTCCCAGCCTATTGCTGCTGCCAAATCTCCCGACCGCCACCTGACGCTGGTTCAGCCCTCTAGCCAGGGCGGCAGTCCCATGGCCACCTGTGCAAGCTCATTTGGGACCAGCTCTCTGTCCAGGCAAGTATGCCCCAATGACCCCACAACTATTCCCCAGTCCTGGGTAAATACAGTAGGACTGTGTCCCAAATGGCATTCTATTCGCTATAGAGCTCCCCTACTTTTGACTAGCTCCAATAGGGCTCTGGTCAAAAGTAGTACACTGTATAGGGAATAGGGTGCCATTTGGAGCCCAGCCTAAACTTACCATTTGCACATATGGTTGTTCAAATTCAACCAGTGCCATTTAACTCTGATCTCTGATTAGAAATTGTACAAGACACCCTGATGGAATCCATTCAAAATAGTGTCTAATGGAATTCCTATATTGAAATTGACAGAGATTGAATTGTTCCCTTTCTTGTAATTGAGGCCTACTCAATAGGAAGTGTTGTGTTTTTTTGAACTGGCACAGTCATGGTATCGTTCTGTGTTCTTCATTAAGTCTTATATAACCCCTTTGTTTTGCCATGTTGTCCACAGCCTGTACGGGTGTAGTCCATACCCACTGGCTTTTAACCCATCCAGGATGACCTCTCCATCCCTACCCACCTCCACACATCCAATGGTAGCCCCAAGTCCCCCTACCATGGCCAACCCCTCTAGGCTCTCTCTCTCCGCCCCCCTGCCCGTCTCCCAGCACTACCGGCCCTACTCTGTCACCTCTCCCTGCGGGCTCTCCATCCCCCCTTGCCCCACTCTGGCCAGCCTCCCTGGGTTTTCCTCCGTCCCTGGCCCTGTCCCTGCATGTTTCCCAGTACCGCCCATCGCCCTGTCCCAGGCCCCAGCCCCACGACTACCAACCACCCCCCAGTCGGTTCTCCTTCCCTCCTCCAGACCTCGCCCACCCAGCTCCATGCCCCTCCCTCTGTTGCCCACCTCGCCCAGAGCAGCTGCCCGACAAGCTGCCCGGATCCCGTCTAGGTACTTCCTTAACCACCTGTGTGCAACAAGCTACCTTACTAAAACATTAATCCTCCTCCAGCCTCCGTTGCCCACGATATACCCCCCCCCCAACACGATTGGATTAGTGTATGAACTGAAAAGCTTTCTCTGTGGATTGAAATGTGGTTGCAAACGCTGTCAAATGAAATGAGAAGTAAAGCCCTTTTCCACCAAGTTAGAATTGAAATGTACTCTCTTGTTCCCAGACACAGATTAAGCCTAGTCCTGGACTAAAAATACATCTCTATGTAGTTTTTCCATTGAGTTGCTTTTTTGTCCAGGACTAGTTTTAATCTGTGTCTGGGGAAGAAGTCACAGAGAAGGTTTACATATAATTCCCACCCACAAACCTTAAATTCTCTGATTAGAACAATTTACAATCGCTGTCATAAAAAAAGAGTGTGTATGTGTAAATAAAATGCTCCGTGTTTGGTCAGTTGGGACAATGGCCCAGTTCTGACGAATAAAAACTTGGAGCTGGAACAGTGTCATTGAGAAACCAGGAGAAAGACCCTTTATTTTGCTTTCAAATGCATTGCTTGTCCTGCATGTTTTTTTGTGTGAAGCATAGCTTTGGTTCTCTTTGACCATGGTGGCTATAGGAGCCTATGTGTCCTTGTATCTTCATATATGTTGATGGACATGGAATTAGGTCAGCACTAGGGGAGTAGTCGTGTGTTCTATTCCACAGTGAATCACAATCAGGGTTCAGCTGAAGTCCGAGAGACGGTGTGCTAGTCATATCACTTCCTTCCTATGTCCTTTCCTCAGTGCTACCCTCTTCCTTCCCAACCCCACCCTCTCTTATATATATGACCTGTGTCTCTCAACTGTCCATCAAATCCCGTCTTAGTCTTCATGTTTTTCCACCCTGACCACCTATTTTTTCCCTCCTTCCTCCACGCCAGCCCCCTTTCCTTTCTGTTCTTCGCCCTCTCTGACATGTCTCAGGACAGCAGCGACGAAGAAGATGAGCAGGAGGAGGATTTTGTTTCAGTTTGGGTCCAGGTATACACCGCTGCACGGCCTGTGTGTTCAGTAGACTCACCGGCAGGTAGGCCTGTACCCTAACTGCCCTAAGCTCTCTCTCCTGGCCCTTTTACACTAAGTCTGAATTTGTCCTGGTAGGTGACCTAAACTGGGACATGATTAAACCACCTGATCAAGTCCTAAAGCAATGGAACTCCCTAAATCTTTCTCAGATTATTACCAATCCCACATGGTATGACTCCAAGCACCCAGAAAAGGGTACTCTCCTCGACGTTATCCTCACAAATAATCCTGATAGCTATCAGTCTGGTGTTTTCTGTAATGACCTTAGTGATCACTGTTTTACAGTGTTCGTAATGGCTGCTCAGTGAAACGACCTGTCCTGATTGGTCATAGACGCTTGCTAAACAACTTTAATGAGCAAGCCTTCCTTCATGAACTGGCCTCCTGTAAAATGGTATAGAATCAGCTTGATCCCTTCTGTCGAAGACGCTTGGACAGGTTCAGCCCCTGGTTCGGCCGTGATCTTGAAGAGTTACTCCACCTCAGGAATTGCATTTGGCGACAGGCTCGGTGCACACATACTCAGGCTTACTGGCTCTCGTTCAGGCTAATGAGAAATAAGTACACCAAAGTTAGTTACTTTAAGGAGTAAGTCAGGATTCCTGTTTGACTCAGCCATGCCTCCTTGCCCCTCCCAACATTTCCTCATCTCCCACCCCTTCTAATGGAACTAGCCTCAACCCTTCTCTCTCTTTCCTCCTGCCCCGCCCGCTACAAAGTTTCTCCCTGCAGGCGGTCACTGAGTCCAAGGTGCTGAAGGAGCTCCTGAAACTTGACCCTGGGTCAGATGGTTTAGACCCTTCTTTAAGGTTGCTGCCCAAGCCTATCACCAAACCTTTAACCTCTCTCTCCTTCCTGGAGAGGTTTTACATTGTATTTTTAATCCCAGCTCCCATCCCCACAGGAGGCCTTTTTGGTAGACCGACTGCCTAGATAAGTAAATAAAATATTTAAACGCTAACCACTGCGTCTCAAATGGCACCCAATTCCCTACTTGGTGCACTAATTTTGACCAGAACCCCAGGTCCCTGGCCAAATGTAGTGCACTATATAGGTATTAGATGCCCTTTGGGACGTAACCAGCGTTAAACCACTGCAGGCCAGCTGCCGCAGGAACAGGTTGAGAAATGTCGAGGCTGTAAACACTTGCAGATTTGACAGGCCTCGGCTGTATTTGAAGGTTAATCTTAGAACTAGTTTATTTCAGTACAGATTGAGGCAGGGTGCTCAACTTTGTTGTCTAAATTGCAGTTAAGTAAACAAAAAAAAAGATTGACTAGGCTAGCACTGCAGTTAGTAGCCTGATATCAGGTACTCAAGCACTAGGATCCTGAAGGTCTTGGAAATACTCAGCACGAGTTTGGCCCAGGATTGTAATTTCCCAGTGAATTAGCCCTGTCATGTACTGTAGCTCAGATGGCCAATTTCTCTAGCTCTCGGATCAAATGTGTGATTTGTGGAAAGGATCCAAAATTTAGACCTGTCTGTCAAGACCAGGCAAATAAACCTTGAAGTGCATGTCGAAGACACTGTTTAATCTTACTGCAAACAATATTCAGATCAAAGACGACAACGGGTTTGATCTTGTCTTCAGATGGTGTCTGTTATCCGCAATATCCCTGCAGTCACTAAAAAGTTAGATTTCTGAGGTATTGGCAGAACATTTGTTGCAATACGTGTGCAACGCAGCCCTGGTATCTCCTAGTGACAGTTTGTCACAACCTGTATAAATGATTTATTTTATTTTAATGTCTGCAACCGTAGATAACATGACTAACTGTATAGCCAGAGGTTTGTGTTGGTGTGAAGATGCTCACAGGTTAACCACCGGTCTGTCTTCTGAAACCGACCACTAGCAATGCATTAGCTTAGACACCTGTGAACCCTTGTGGTCAATGGATATCTCTGTAGAATCCATGACCTGTATTGTGTTCATTAGGCACCAAATGGAAGGAAATTAACTGAAAATGGACTGAAACATACCAGGAGGGAGCCAGCGACTACATGGAGTTGAACAAAAATAAATGCAAAAGGTTTTCCGTTGCGTGCCCTATTAAACACGACCCAGCTTTAAACTTCAAACTGCTATTGAGGGAAATTATTGAAGGAATTTTGTGAAATCAAAGTTAGTTAGATCTCAAACTCAAGAATTGTGGATAAAAAATGCTGAAACACTACGCTGCAGTACTGTAGCTAAACGTTGGACATTTCTTTCAGGAGAACCTGAAAGGTTGCTTATTTACCACATTTGTCCACGCGGCTTGTGTCTTATGGTGCCCTGGTTCTGCGCCTGTCGTACTGTTAAATGTAACGACTTTGTCTCCCTCTGTTTTACTCTCCATCTGTCTGTGTAGTCTGGGTGTGTCTGCAGGGGGAATTGACTCGCAATCCTGCAGCGACTGCTTCTCCATCGAGGCGTGCATGGAGACTGAGATGCTCAACTACCTCATCGAGCGCTTCGACAGTGTCGGCATGGAGGAAAGTAAGGCGCCCAAGGTAAACTGGAAACACCCCAAACTTAGGGGTGAACCCTAAGGTGGGGAGCCACATATCTACTCATTTGAAAGTAGGGTTGGGAAATGCCGGGGACCTCACGATACGATATTATCACCGTATTTCGGTGTCGATATTTATTGCTATTCGTATCTGCCATTTTATTTCGATGATGTTCCAAACATTATTGCTCACTATTTGTCTGCGGCAGAGAGAAAGGTGAGCGCAAGAGAACATTAGTTTTGATCAGTCATGGAAATAGAAGTACTGAAAACATGTTGGTTCACAATTTATAAATAAGATATAGAACAAGCTATAGGATGAAAAATAGCGGCGTTTTGCCGCAGTTACAGCCCACTAGTGCTAGCTAACGCTACTTAGCACATTTTTTGGTTGTATTTTACCAATCAATACATGGAGTCAAAGTAACATCGTCCAAAAAATAATCTAGGTTTTAATAGATTTTTCCCCCATCACTATTTGAAGCATTTGGAAACACCATTTTAAGATAGTGTCCCCAAACAATGCTTACTTTTCAGCCATGCGTGGTGTGCTGTAAGACCTCTGGTTGTAGCAGAAATGTCCTGAGATGAGGCAAAGTTAAATTTGCACATCGGAACGCTCTTTTCTGATTAAAATTTTATTTAAAAGAGAGATGGATAAAATGCATGAACATAAACCCCTCGCAACACAAATCAGGTAATACCCAATGGAGTTCAAAGAGCCTGACCACAATTAGGGCTGTGGCGGTCATGACATTTTGTCAGCCGGTGATTGTTAAGCTAATAACTGCCGGTCCCACGGTAATTTACCTTTTTTAATCGACATAAACACATTTAGCATCTCAAATCCATTATTTATTTTAGATAGGTCTTAAGAAAAGAAACAAGTCCTCCTATATGCTTAATTGAGTTATTTATGCAACTTTTGTTGTGGCACAAATGTTGGAGTATAGGTTTTGATTTTTAATACATTCTATAGACAATTGCATAGCCTATAGCCCACGAGCTCGCGTTGCACAACATGTCTATCATGAAGTGTTTGATTTAGATTTTCTAAAACGTTTGCATTGATGTCACAGTTATTAGAGAGACAATAGAGTAGTTCTCTGTGGGAAGACGGATAGCTTTGGAATGTGTTGGGTGGAAGGGAGTAGAGCAACGGTTGAGATAGGGGAGGCAGATGGACGTCTGTGGACTGAGGGAAGAAGGTTTTGCGGTCTGAATACAGTTGTGTTGACCTTTTGGGAAAAATTTAACTTGGTTAAGCTTCTCTAGTGTCCATGAGTTATTTACTCTGAAAAATAAGAACCTAACACTAGTTACCATGACTAAACGATCAGATGGAATTCGACTGTGGTTGTGACTTGTGACCAGTGGTGTGGTAGTAATGCGGTCACCGTAATAGCCCTAACCACAATACCGCTCACGATGAGAGAACGCGCCACTCCTCTGTGACCAAATTATGATTCTGCAGACTGCAGAAGAATGTGGAGACAGGGTCACCTTGACCTGAGCAGCCCTGATGGTGTCAAAACAAACGGTACTTCTCTTTCCTCCTCTTGTCTTCTCAGATTTGCAGCCACCCCAGTGTCAGTCAGCTCCTCAGCAACATACGCTCACAGTGCATTTCCCATGCTGCTCTTGTCCTTCAGGGTGCCCTCACGCAGCCCAGGTCAGTCTGACACCTTCCTGTCACATGTGACCTCTTCCAATACTGCGGTCATAATAGTCATTTCTATTATTCTGTTCATCAGTGTTTCCTCTGCCATTAAATAGTGTCTAGCTGTCTAGGTCTGTTGCCTGTTAGTTTCAAATGACCCATTTATTTCAAATATTTTTTTGACAACCCAAATATCTACTCATAGACACATGGAAGAAAACCTAAATTAACTTGTCAATTGAAAGTTGTGATGTGATTTTGCTTTCACCTGGAAATTAAACTATGGAAAAGACATGTTTTGAAATTGTGATGCCAGATAGCCTGGATGTTGCTTTCACCTGGGAATTAAACTATGGAAAAGACATATTTTGAAATTGTGATGCCAGATGGCCTGGATGTTGCTTTCGCCTGGGAATTAAACTATGGAAAAGACATGTTTTGTTCTTTTTGTCTGCTATTTCAGCCCCCCTAGCAGAAGCTTCTGTTCTAGCACCATAGCAACGCATTTATTTATCATTGGGTTCACATATCCACATTATTTTGCCTTGTCGTTTACACCTTTGCTCCCACACTCTACAGTTCTCTCACCATTCTCAGAGCACGTTAGTTAGCATGCATGCTACCACTTGTTAAAGGGCAGAATACAAGTATATGATGCAAGAATTTGGCCAAACATAAGTTTATTACTCCAAATAGTATTGGCCAGGAGACTCGTTCCAGGTATGTTGTGTGTCTAAGTTATATCCTACGCAATACGCATTGCAAGAATGAAAATTAGATACGCAAAATGGCCATCTTGCATAGTTGCAAGCGTGTGTAGCCTCAGTTTAGTAACTCGATGCAGTCAATCAGTACAATTATTTAGTAAGCCCTTTTTACATTAGCAGATGTCATAAAGTGCTTATACAGAAACTCAGCCTAAAACCCCAAAGAGCAAGCAATGCAGATGTAGAAGCACAGTGGCTAGGAAAAACTCCCTAGAAAGGAGCAAACCTAGGAAGAAACTTAGAGCAGTCAGGGTCAGGAGTGGCCAGTCTTCTTCTGGTTGTCAGTGAAGATTGTTCTTCAAGATGTTGAAACATTCATAGATGACCAGCAGGGTGAAATAATCATAGTGGTTGTAGAGGTTGCAACAAGTCAGCACCTCAGGAGTAAATGTCAGTTGGCTTTTCATAGCCGAGCATTCAGACAGAGTATTTCTATCTATTAGGGATCTAACACATATACTGCCTGCATCAGTTACCTGATGTGTAATAGAGTTCCATGTAGTCATGACTATATGTAGTATTGTGTGCCTCCCATTGTCTGTTCTGGCCTTGGGGACTGTGAAGAGACCTCTGGTGGCATATGCATGGGTGTCCGAGCAGTTTTTTGCTAGCAGTTTAAACACACCTCTGTGCATTCATCTTGTCAGCAGTTCTTACAAAAGCAAGTAGTGATGAAGTCAATTTCTCCTCCACTTTGAGCCATGAGAGATTTACATGCATATCATTAATGTTAGCTCCCCATGTACATTTAGGGGCCAGCCGTGCTGCCCTGTTCTGAGCCAATTGTAATTTTCCTAAATCCCCCTTTTTGGCACTTGACCACACGTCTCAACGGCAGTCCAGGTGCGACAAAACTAGGGCCTGTAGGACCAGCCTTGTTGATCGTGTTTATAAGGCAGATGAGCACCTTATTATGGACAGACTTATCCCCATCTTAGCTACTGTTGTATCAATATGTACAATGCTTTTAGTTTTTTAAATATTTAGGGCTAACTTATTCCTTGACACCCATTCTCAATCTAGTTCAAGTTATTTTAGTAGCTGATATGTGGAGTCATCTGTATGCATAGACACACTGACTTTACTCAAAGCCAGTGGCGTGTCGTTAGTAAAGATTGAAAAAAGTAATGGGCCAAGACAGCTTCCCTGGTGAATTACTGATTCTACTTGGATTATGTTGGAGAGGCTTCCATTGAAGAGCACCCTATGTGTTATGTTATACAGGTAACTCTATCCACAATATAGCAGGGGGTGTAAAGCCATAACACACACATTTTTCCAGCAGCAGACAATGATCGATAATGTCAAAAACCACACTGAAGTCTAACAAATCAGCCCCGACAATCTTTTTGTCATTAATTTCTCTCAGCCAATCATCAGTCATTTGTGAAGTGCTGTGCTTGTTGAATATCCTTCCCTGTAAGTGTGCTGAAAGTCTGTCAATTTGTTGACTGTAAAATAGCATTGTATCTGGTCGAACAAAATATTTTCCAAAAGTTTAATACGGGTTGGTAAAAGGCTGATTGATTGGCTTTATGAGCCAGTAAAGTGCACTTTACTATTCTTAGGTAGCGGAATGACTTTTGTTCCCTCCAGGCCTGAGGGCACACACTTTCTAGAAGACTTAAATTGAAGATATGGCAAAATAGGAGGGGCAATATCGTCCATTATTATCCTCAGTAATTTTCCATCCAAGTTGTCAGACACCGGTAGCTTGTCATAGTTGATAGACAACAATACTTTTTTAAAGTCTTCTAAACTCATTTGAAGGAATTCAAATGTACAATGCTTGTCTTTCATAATTTGGTCAGATATACAGTACCAGTCAAAAGTTTGGACACACTTACTCATTCAAGGGGTTTATTTTACTATTTTCTACATTGTAGAATAGTAGGTAGTGAAGACATCAAAACTATGAAATAACACATATGGAATCATGTAGTATTGAAGTTTTAACAAAATGTATTTTAATTTGAGATTCTTCAAAGTAGTCACCCTTTGACTTGATGACAGCTTTGCACACTCTGGGCATTCTCTCAACCAGCTTCATGAGTCACCTGGAATGCATTTCATTTAACAGCTGTGCCTTAAGTTCATTTGTGGAATTTCTTTCCTTCTTAACATCAGTTGTGTTGTGACAAAGTAGGGGATGGTATACAGAAGATAGCCCTATTTGGTAAAAGACCAAGTCCATATTATGGCAAGAACAGCTCAAATAAGCAAAGATAAATGACAGTCCATCATTACTTTAAGACAAGAAAGTCAGTCAATTGAAAGTCTCTTAAAGTGCAGTTGCAAAAACCATCAAGCGCTATGAAGCTGGCTCTCATGAGGACCGCCACAGGAAAGGAAGACCCAGAGTTACCTCTGCTGCAGAGGATCAGTTCAGTAGAGTTAACTGCACCTCAGATTGCAGTCCAAATAAATGCTTCACAGAGTGAATAACAGACACATCTCAACATCAACTGTTCAGAGGAGACTGCATGAATCAGGCCTTCATGGTCGGGTTGCTGCAAAGAAACCACTACCAAAGGACACAAATAAGAAGAAGAGACTTGCTTGGGCCAAGAAACACGATCAATGGATATTAGACTGGTGGAAATCTGTCCTTTGGTCTGATGCAAAATTTGAGATTTTTGCTTACCACCGGCGTGTCTTTGTGAGACGCAGAGTAGGTGAACGGATGATCTCCGCATGTGTCATTCCTACCGTGAAGCATGGAGGAGGAGGTGTAATTGTGTGGGGGTGCTTTGCTGGTGACACTGATTTATTTAAAATTCAGGCATGCTTAACAAGCATGGATACAACAGCATTCTGCAGCAATACACCATCCAACCTAGTTTGCTTTGTTTTTCAACAGGACAATGACCCAACACACCTCCAGGCTGTGTAAGGGCTATTTGACCAAGAAGGAGAGTGATGGAGTGCTGCATCAGATGACCTGGACTCCACAATCACCCAACCTCAACCCAATTGAGATGGTTTGGGATAAGTTGGACCGCAGAGTGAAGGAAAATCGGCGAACAAGTGCTCCACATGTGTGGGAACTCCATCAAGACTTTTGGAAAAGCATTCCAGGTAAAGCTGGTTTAGATAATGCCAAGTGTGCGCAAAGCTGTCAAGGCGAAGGGTGGCTACATTAAAGAATCAAAAATATATTTTGTTTTTTTTTGGGTTACCACATGATTACTTATTTGTTATTTCATAGTTGTGATGTCTTCACTATTATTTTACAGTGTAGAAAATAATACAAATAAAGAAAAACCCTTGAATGAGTAGGTGTGTCCAAACTTTTGACTTGTCCTGTACTTGGATGTGTAGTGTCTGAATTTGTTGCTGGCATGTCAGGCCCAAGTTTGCTAATCATGCCAATTAAAAAATAATTAAAGTAGTTGGCAATATCAGTGGGTTTTGTAACTAATGAGGCATCTGATTCAAATAATGTTGGAGCTGAGTTAGTCTTTTTGCTCAAAATTTAATTGAAGGTGCTCCAAAGCTTTTTACTATCATCCTTTATATAATTTATCTTTGGTTCATAGTATAGCAGAAGCAGGTCAGGGTTCCATAGCTGCAGGCAGAACAGCGGAAACTGGATCAGCAGCCCAACCAGGTAGACTGGGGACAAAGCCAGTCAGGAGTGGCCAGGTAGTTCTGAGGTATGGTCCTAGGGCTCAGATCCTCCGGGAAGGAAGAGCGAAAGATTGGAGAAATCGAGGTAGTATCCTTAAGATCATACAGGAGAAATATGACTGATTGACCATAGCCCCTTGGCACATACACTACATGACCAAAAGTATGCAGTCACCTGCTCGTTGAAAATCTCATTCTAAAATCATGTGTATTGATATGGATTTGGTCTTCCCTTTGCTGCTATAACAACCTCCATTCTTCTGGGAAGGCTTTCCACTAGATGTTGGAACATTGCTATGGGGACTTGCTTCCATTCAGCCACAAGCATTAGTGAGGTCGGGCACTGATGTTGGACGATTTGGCCTGGCTCGCAGTCGGCATTTCAATTCATCCCAAATGTGTTTGATTGGGTTGAGGTCAGGGCTCTGTGCAGGCCAGTCAAGTTCTTCCACACCGATCTTGACAAACCATTTCTGTATGCACCTTGCTTTGTGCACATGGGCATTGTCATACTGAAACAGGAAAGAGTCTTCACCAAACTGTTGTAAGCACAGAATGCTCTAGAATGTCATTGTATGCCATAGCGTTAAAATTTCCCTTTCAATGGAACTAAGGGGCCTAGCCCGAACCATGAAATACAGCCCCAGACCATTATTCCTCCTCCACCAAACTTTACAGTTGGCACTATGTATTGGGGCAGGTAGCGTTCTCCTGGCATCCGCCAAACCCAGATTCGCCGATCTGACTGCCAGATGGTGATGTGTGATTCATCACTACAGAGAATGTGTTTTCACTGCTCCAGAGTCCAATGGCGGCAAGCTTTACGCCACTCCAGCCGACGCTTGGCATTGCGCTTGGTGATCTTAGCTTTCTGTCGGCTGCTCGGCCAAAGAAACCCATTTCATGAACGTCCCAGCGAACATTTATTGTGCTGATGTTGCTTCCAGAAGCAGTTTGGAACTCCGTAGTGAGTGTTGCAACCAAAGACAGACTATTTTTAAGCTCTATGCGTTTTTGCTCAATTTCATTCAAGTCAGCAACAGGTGTGGCTGAAATAGCCAAATCCACTAATTTGAAGTGGAGTCCATACTTTTGTATATATTGTGTAGACTATTGCAGCATAAGGACTGAGACGGGGTTGGGGGACACCGTGGTCCCGTCTGACAATTCCCCTGGACAGGACAAACCAGGCAGAATATAACCCCACCCACTTTGCCAAAGCACAGCCTCACACCACCAGAGGGATATCAACAGACAAACTAATAGTACCCTGAGATAAGGCAGAGTACAGCCCTCGATGATCGCCCCCACCACGCGAGCCCGAGGGAGCGCGAGACCGAACAGGAAGATAATGTCAGTGACAACCCACTCAAGTCGTGATGCACTCCTTCTAGCGACGACATGGGAGAGCACTAGCAAACCAGTTACTCAGCCCACGTAATGGGGTCAGAGGCAGAAAGTCCCAGTGGAGAGTGGGAGGAGCCGGCCAGGCAAAGACTGCAAGGGTGGTTCATCACGCCAATGTCTTGCCATTCACATTAGCACCTTTTGGCTAGACTGCTCAATCACTGGACCTACTGAAAAGATGAGTTTTCAGTAAAGAGTTGTCGGTTGAGACCGAGTCTGCATCTCTCTCAAGGATTGGTAGACCATTCCATAAAAATGGCGATCTGTAGGAGAAAGCCCAGCCCAGCCTTTTTTCAGCTTAGAAATTCCAGGGACAATGAGGCATGCGTCTTGTGACCGTAGCGTACGTGTAGGTATGTACGGCAGGACCAAATCAGAGAGATAGGTAGGAGCAAGCCCATGTAATGCTTTGTAGGTTAGCATTAAAACCTTGAAAATAGCCCTTGCTTTGACAGGAAGCCAGTGTAGAGAAGCTAGCACTGGAGTAATATGATAACATTTTTTGGTTCTAGTCAGTATTCTAGCAGCCGTATTTAGCACCAACTGAAGTTTATTTAGTGCTTTATCCGGGTAGCCGGAAAGTAGAGCATTGCAGTAGTCTAACCTAGAAGTGACAAAAGCATGGATTAATTTTTCTGCATCATTTTTGGACAGAAAGTTTCTGATTTTTTGCAATGTTACGTAGATGGAAAAAAGTTGTCCTTGAAATGGTCTTGATATGTTCTTCAAAAGAGAGATCAGGGTCCAGAGTAACGCCGAGGTCCTTCACAGTTTTATTTGAGATGACTGTACAACCATTAAGATTAATTGTCAGATTCAACAGAAGATCTCTTTGTTTCTTGGGACCTAGAACAAGCATCTCTGTTTTGTCCGAGTTTAAAAGTAGAAAGTTTGCAGCCTTCCACTTCCTTATGTCTGAAACACATGCTTCTAGCAAGGGCAATTTTGGGGCTTCACCATGTTTCATTGAAATGTACAACTGTGTGTCATCCGCATAGCAGTGAAAGTTAATATTATGTTTTCGAATAACATCCCCAAGAGGTAAAATATAGTGAAAACAATAGTGGTCCTAAAACGGAACCTTGAGGAACACCGAAATTTACAGTTGATTTGTCAGAGGACAAACCATTCACAGAGACAAACTGATATCTTTCCGACAGATAAGATCTAAACCAGACCAGAACTTGTCTGTGTAGACCAATTTGGGTTTCCAATCTCTCCAAAATAATGTGGTGATCGATGGTATCAAAAGCAGCACTAAGCAGCACTAAGGTCTAGGAGCATGAGGACAGATGCAGAGCAGATGCAGTGCCGTCTCAGTGCTGTGATGGGTCTAGAACCAGACTGAAGCATATCGTATACATTGTTTGTCTTTCTGGAAGGCAGTGAGTTGCTGTGCAACAGCCTAGAAATGCCTCTAGTGTCCTACGTTTTCATAACTGTGACCTTAATTGCCTCCCGCCTGTAAGCTGTTAGTGTCTTAACGACCGTTCCACAGGTGCATGTTCATTAATTATTTATGGTTCATTGAACAAGCATGGGAAACACTGTTAAATCCCTTTACAATGAAGATCTGTTAAGTTATTTGGATTTTTACGAGTTATCTTTGAAAGACAGGGTCCTGAAAAAGTGAGTTTCTTTTTTTGCTGAGTTTGTGCCTGTCTCGTGTATGTGTCCTGTCCAGATGACATCTCTGCCCCTGTGGTGTCCCAAGTCCCTGGGCCCGGGGATGGGCCGAGAGGTTCAGAGACTGTCCTTCCTGGGAGCATTCTTCAGCCTGTCGGTCTTTGCAGAGGATGACGTGAGTAATCGGGGTAAAGTGAACTTGCCCAGAGATGCTGATCCTGGGTCAGTATTGCGTTTTCTACTCTTAACGGTTAACCTGTCTGGGAACGGAATCCCTCGCCAACAGCCATTGAAATTGCTAGGTGCCAAATTCAAACAACAGAAATCTCATAAATCAAATTTCTCAAACATACAAGTATTAGGCACCATTTTACAGATATAATTCTCGTTAATCCAGCCACAGTGTCTGATTTCAAAAAGGTTTACAGCGAAAGCTCAACAAACGATTGTTAGGTCACCACCAAGTCACGGAAAAACACAGCCATTTTTTCAGGCAAAGAGAGGAGTCACAAAAAGCACAAATAGAGCTAAAATTAATCACTAACCTTTGATGATCTTCATCAGATGACACTCATAGGACTTCATGTTACACAATACATGTATGTTTTGTTCGGTAAAGTTCATATTTATATCCAAAAATCTAATTTTACATTGGCGTATTATGTTCAGTAGTTCCAAAACATGCGGTGATTTTGCAGAGAGCCACATCAATTTACAGAAATACTCATAATAAACATTGATAATAGATGCAACTATTATACATGGAACTTTTAGATTAACTTCTACTTAATGCAACCGCTGTCAGATTTAAAAAATACCATGCAATAATCTTGAGTACAGCGTTCAGAGCCCAAACCAGCCAAAGAAATATGTGCCATGTTGTGTAGTCAACTTTTGATCTTCATCAGAATGCACTCACAGAAATCCCAGTTCCACAATAAATGTTTGATTTGTTCAATAAAGTTAATCATTTATGTCCAACTACCTCCTTGTTGTTCGTGCGTTTAGTAAACAAATCCAAACTCACGAGGCGGGGGCAAGTCCAGCGGAAAGGTCGGACAAAAAGTTCCGTTACAGTCCGTAGAAACATGTCAAACGAAGTATAGAATCAATCTTTAGGATGTTTTTATAAATCTTCATTAAGAGGTTAATGTTCCAACCGGACAATTCCTTTGTCTGTAGAAAAGCAATGGAACGCGAGCTAACACGCTCATGACCGCGCGCCACGAGCCCGTGGCTCTCTGCCAGACCTCTGACTCATTCCCCTCTCATTCAGCCCCCCTCCACAGTAGAAGCTTGAAACAACGTTCTAAAGACTGTTGACCTCTAGTGGAAGCCTTAGGAAGTGCAACATGACCAATATCCCACTATCTTCAATAGGGGCTGATTTGAAAAACGACCAACCTCAGACTTCCCACTTCCTGGTTGGATTTCTTCTCAGATTTTCGCCTGCCATATGAGTTCTGTTATACTCACAGACATCATTCAAACAGTTTTAGAAACTTGTGTTTTCTATCAGAGTGTTTTCTATCCAATACTACTAATAATATGCATATATTAGCATCTGGGACTGAGTAGTATGCAGTTTACTCTGGGCACGCTTTTTATCCAAAAATGAAAATGCTGCCCCCTATCCCAATGAAGTTAAGGTTAGAATTGTGGGAGAGGAAGCTGATCCTAAATCTGTACATTGAGGGAACTTCACCCTGGAGCTAGATGAATGTGTGCTTGTGTGACTCAATGCAATGTGGCCAAAAGAAGAAAAGGAAAGTAAGCCCAGCAGCACTGCTTGTCTCTTGGAATTTAGTGAATTTACCAATTTTGCTGATTAACATCTTTCTGGTGGTTCCTGTTGTATTGCATAAGTTTACTTCACAAAATGCTTTAAAAAGAAATTGCTCACAAATATACAAATGACCATGACAAGTTTTATCATATTGCTTCCAGAATTATGTTGCCATTATTTTTTACCAGACCAAAGTGGGTGGCAAGTACTTCTCGGGCCCAGCCATCACTATGGAGAACACTCGTGTGGGTAGCCAAACCCTGCAGCACTACCTGGAGTCAGCCCGGGTAAGTCCCACCCACCTGGCAGGGCTGTACAGTGCGACCATTTTACTTGCATATGGGGCTAAATATTTTGCTGTGCGACCTGGAATTTTTATTTAGGAGCACCAGTGTGCCAAGAACAATTCAGGATTCTAGCTTTATTAACTCAAATATTTTTCATTTTGCTCCTAAGTTTGGTTGTGAGCCTACATTTTTTTTTACTTAAAAAAGGTCAGCTTAGAGCTCTGCCCGGGTCTATCGTGACTTTTAGTATACTTCCTTCAAGTTGGCATGACATAATACTTTTTTATATGTTTCTTTGTCAGGGTGACTTGTTTAAAATTCTCCACAACATCCTACTAAATGGAGAGACAAGAGAGGTAGCGCTCAACTACATGGCAGCTCTGGTCAACCGCAATGTGAAGAAAGCCCAGATGCAGGTAAAAGGCTTACAGCTTAGTGATCCTAGCCTATTTTAATTTAATCTATAGAACATCTGTATTGAGGGTTTCTAATGTGACCCTTTCAAGCTAGAATGTCTGGCCAAAAGGTCTGAAGAGACCCACTGCTATTCCAGCACACACTGCTTTCCCCCCACCGTCGCTGTCATTCTTTCACTGTCCTATCGGAAACAAATACATATGAAAGGAGTGGGACGGAGCAGTTCTTTATTTCATATTATATTTAATATCTTCCCCTCCCACCTCGTCCCCTACTCTCGCAGACAGACGACAAGCTGGTGTCCACAGACGGCTTCATGATTACCTTCCTGTCAGTGCTGCAACAGCTGAGCATGAAGATCAAGCTGGAGATAGTAGACCCATACTACATTTTCCACCCCCTCTGCCGCCTGCAGGTCAGCCGTGAGGAGACCCGGCTCAAGGCCACCATGGAAGAGCTCAAGACCTGGCTGGCCGAGATACGTGAGTGGACACCCATAGATAATATAACAGTAAATACGCCGATGTCATAGATCCCCTATGCATCAGAATGGAACCATTTGTCAGCTCCATTTTTCTGTTCTATCTAGTTGGACACCACCATTGTCGTCATAATGTTTCAAGTGTACAGTGAAATGCCTTTCTTGCCAGCTCCAAACCCAACAATGTAGTTATCAATGTAGCACAAAAAAATGACAGGGTAGAACAAAAACACACAAAAAATAAAACACGAGAGTCACGGTCACCGACGTCAACCTACCAGACGAGCTGGACACCTTTTTCTCAAGATTTGAGCACAATGACCCTGAGCTGCTGAGGAGAGCCCCCGATGACAACGTGGTAGATAGACAGATCTGTGCAGACGTCTGTCGCGCTAACTTGCAAATACTCATGGGATAGCTAAAAAGAACTTTGGTTACAATATGCTGTCTTAACATTAGAAAATGTAATCAAGATGACATCGTCCACTGAACCCCCTACATCCTCAAGGCTGAGTTAATCTCACCTTAAAACTAAACCTGTAACTAATATTTGAATTTTTTTTTTCATGAGCAGGTCTTCACTACCTAATTGTACATCTAGCAGTGGTAGAATCAGTATTAATGAAATTCAAAATGTGCACGGAAATTAGCTAGCAAACGTTAGCTAGCTGGTGTCTGCTTGCTGGCTGGATCAGTCTCAAATCAATCCATATGAAATTAATTCTGGGATGTGTCTTTAGTATAATTAATGTGATGGCATGCAATTTTATCAAAATGATTACCTAACGTTTAATTGATTACGTGATTGAATAAAATAATGCAATAATTAACTCAACCTGGGGCACCACGGAGAAGTTTATTTAACTTTTTATGGCTGCAGGGGCAGTATTGAGTAGCTTGGATGAAAAGGTGCCCATTGTAAACGGCCTGCTCCCCAGTCTCCGTTGCTAATATATGCATATTATTATTAGTATTGGATAGAAAACACTTTAAAGTTTCCAAAACTGTCCAAATATTGTCTGTGAGTATAACAGAACTGATATTGCAGGCGAAACCCTGAGGAAAATCAAAACAGAAACTAGCTTCTATTTTGAAAAGTCCATGTTCCATAGCCTCCCTTTGCTGGATTTAAAGGGATATGAACCAGATTCCTTTTCCTATCGCTTCCTCAAGGTGTCAACAGTCTTCAGACATAGTTTCAGACTTTTATTTAGAAAAATGAGCCAGAACGATAACATCGCATCAAGTGGTCACATGAGTTTTGCTCGCGCAACAGAATTTGGATCGGTATTGCTTTTCCATCTCCTACTATGAAGGACATTTGCGGTTGATATATTATCGATTAAATATTTTAAAAACAACCTGAGGATTGATAATAAAAAATGTTTGACATGTTTCTGTGGACATTATAGAAACTTTTTGGAATTTTCATCTGCGTTGTTGTGACCGCTCTTTGATGTGGATTTCTGAACATACCTCCGTTTGTTTATCGCGTTATTTTGGATATACAAATACTCTTTATGGAACAAACTGAACATTTGTTGTGTAACTGGGAGTCTCGCGAGTGAAAACATCCGAAGATCATCAAAGGTAAACGATTAATTTGATTCCTTTTCTGATTTTTGTGACCGAGCTTCCTGATGCTAAGTGTATGCTTAATGCTTTGTCGTGCGATCGATAAACTTACACAAACGCTTGGATTGCTTTCGCTGAAAAGCACAATTTCAAAATCTGACACGACAGGTGGAATAACAAAAGGCTAAACTGTGTTTTCCTATATTGCACTTGTGATTTCATGAATATAAATATTTGTAGTATTAAACATTGAATGTAGCGCTATGCTATTCAGAGGTTGTTGATGACACTTATCCCGATATCGGGATTACAGCCATAACAAGTTAAGGAGTTCCATCTTCCCAATGAACTCTTAGAGATCTAAAGATCTGTTACATTTCAGTTATCAATCGGTCATTAATTATTCTTTACCTTCTATCAGTCATCTGAACATCGTAAGATCTATCTGCACGAACCCTAGTCTACAGTTGTGGCCAAAAGTGTTGAATGACACAAATATTCATTTTCACAAAGTCTGTTGCCTCAGTTTGTATGATGGCAATTTGCATATACTCCAGAATGTTATGAAGAGTAATCAGATGAATTGCAATTAATTGCAAAGTCCCTCTTTGCCATGCAAGTGAACTGAATCTGCCAAAAAACATTTCCACTGCATTTCAGCCCTACCACAAAAGGACCAGCTGAAATCATGTCAGTGATTCTCTCGTTAACCTCTCTAGGGTATGTGGGACGCTAGCGTCCCATCTGGCCAACATCCAGTGAAGTTGCAGAGCGCCAAATTCAAATACAGAAATGCTCATTATAAAAATTCTGAAAACAAAACATATTTTACATATGCAGTCCAGTCAAGTTCTTCCACACCGATCACAACAAACCATTTCTGTATGGACCTTGCTTTGTGCACGGGGCCATCATGCAGAAACAGGAAACAGCCTTCCCCGAAAACGGTTGCCACAATGTTGGAAGCACAGAATCATCTAGAATGCTGTAGTGTTAAGATTTCCCTTCTCTGGAACTAAGGCGCCGAACCATGAATAACAGCACCAGACCATTATTCCTCCGCCACCAAACTTTACAGTTGGAGCTATGCATTGGGACAGGTAGCGTTCCTCTGGCATCCGCAAAACCCAGATTAGTCCATCAGACTGCCAAATGGTGTAGAGTGATTCATCACTCCAGAGAATGATTTTCTACTGCTCCAGAGTCCAATGGCTCCAATGGCTATTTCAGCAACACTGGTTGCTGCTAATTGACATCATTTGAGTAAATTGGAGGTGTACCTGTAGACCTCCAAGTCTGGTTCATCCTTACAAGCACCTGAAGGTACCACGTTCATCTGCACAAACAATAGTGTGCAAGTATAAACACCATGGGACCACCCAGCCGTCATACCGCTTAGGAAGGAGATGTGCTCTGTCTCCTAGAGATGAATGTACTTTGGTGCGAAAAGTGCAAATCAATCTCAGAACAACAGCAAAGGACCTTGTGAAGACGCTGGAGGAAACCGGTACAAAAGTATCTATGTCCACAGTAAAACGAGTCCTGTTGACATAACCTGAAAGGCCGCTCGGCCAGGAAGAATCCACTGCTCCAAAACCGCCACAAAAAAAGCCAGACTACAGTTTGCAACTGCACATGGGGACAAAGATTGTACTTTTTGGAGAAATGTCCTCTGTTTGGCCATAATGACCATCGTTATGTTTGGAGGAAAAATGGGGAGGCTTGCTAGCCGAAGAACACCATCCCAACCGTGAATCACGGGGGTGGCAGCATCATGTTGTGGGGGTGTTTTGCTACAGGATGGACTGGTGCACTTCACAAAATAGATGGCATCATGAGGGACAAATTATTTGGATATATTGAAGCAACATCAAGACAGTCAGATCAGTCAGAAAGTTAAAGCTTGGTCAGAAATGGGTCTTCCAAATGGACAATGACCCCAAGCATACTTCCACAGTTGTAACAAAATGGCTTGACCTCAATCCTATAGAACATTTGTGGGCAGAACTGAAAAAGCGTGTGCGAGCAAGGAGGCCTACAAACTTGACTCAGTTACACCAGCACTGTCAGGAGGAATGGGCCAAAGGAATTCACCCAACTTATTGTGGGAAGCTTGTGGAAGGCTACCCGAAACGTTTGACCCAAGTTAAAAAATGGCAATGTTTCCAAATGCTAATTGAGTGTATGTAAACTTCTGACCCACTGGGAATGTGATGAAAGAAATAAAAGCTGAAATAAATCATTCTACTATTCTGACATTTCTTAGTCTTAAAATAAGGTGGTGATCCTAACGGACCTAAGACAGGGAATTGTAGGATTATATGTCAGGAATTATATGTCAGGAATTGTGAAAAACTGAGTTTAAATGTATTTGGCTAAGGTGTATGTAAACTTCCAACTTCAACTGTATATGCCATGTACTGTATGCACTCGTGACTGTAGGTCGCTTTGGATAAGTGTCTGCTAATTGGGATTTATTAAAATTATTATTACCTGCAAAATTAACTAACTGGATGTGCCATTCACCTACCTGAAATTGTTCTAATTGTTTTTATCGACAGATGACCCCTCCAAGTTGTATGATCCCAAGTTCCCCACAGAGTGTTTCTTTCTGACGTTGCACACCCACCACCTGTCCATCGTACCAGGCTGCCGACGCTACATCCGCAGGCTGAGAGCCATTCGCGAGCTCAACAGGTACACACACACACACACACACACACACACACACACACACACACACACACACACACACACACACACACACACACACACACACACACACACACACACACGCACACGCACACGCACGCGCACGCACGCGCGCACACACACACACACACACAGTTTTAAGTGGTCCAGGGAGACGGGACGGACAGCTGATCGTCCTCGCAGTGGCAGATCACGTGTAACACCTGCACAGGATTGGTACATCCGAACATCACACCTGCGGGACAGGTACAGGATGGCAACAACTGCCTGAGTTACACCAGGAACGCACAATCCCTCCATCAGTGCTCAGACTGTCCGCAATAGGCTGAGAGAGGCTGGACTGAGGGCTTGTAGGCCTGTTGTAAGGCAGGTCCTCACCAGACATCACCGGCAACAACGTCGCCTATGGGCACAAACCCACTGTCGCTGGACCAGACAGGGCTGGCAAAAAGTGCTCTTCAATGACGAGTTGCGGTTTCGTCTCACCAGGTGTGATGGTTGGATTCACGTTTATCGTCGAAGGAATGAGCGTTACACCGAGGCCTGTACTCTAGAGCAGGATCGATTTGGATGTGGAGGGTCCGTCATGGTCTAGGGCGGTGTGTCACAGCATCATCTGACTGAGCTTGTTGTCATTGCAGGTCATCTCAACGCTGTGCATTACAGGGAAGACATTCTCCTCCCTCATGTGGTACCCTTCCTGCAGGCTCATCCTGACATGACCCTCCAGCATGGCAATGCCACCAGCCATACTGTTTGTTCTGTGAGTGATTTCCTGCAAGACAGGAATGTCAGTGTTCTGCCATGGCCAGCGACGAGCCCGGATCTCAATCCCATTGAGCACGTCTGGGACCTGTTGGATCAGAGGGTGAGGGCTAGGGCCATTCCCCCCAGAAATGTCCAGGAACTTGCAGGTGCCTTGGTGAAAGAGTGGGAACTCTTTCACAGCAAGAACTGGCAAATCTGGCGTAGTCCATGAGGAGGAGATGCACTACAGTACTTAATATTGACTACTTTTGATTTTGAATCCCCCCTTTGTTCAGTCTGTGGAACTTGTTCGGTTTATGTCTCAGTTGTTGAATCTTACGTTCATACAAATATTTACACGTTAAGTTTGCTGAAAATAAGCGCAGCTGACAGTGAGAGGACGTTTCTTTTTTTGCTCAGTGTGTGTGTGTGTATACTACTGTTCAAAAGTTTGGGGTCACTTAGAAATGTCCCTGTTTTTGAAAGAAAAGCAAATGTTTTGTCCATTTTTAAAATAACAATAATAATAATAATAATGATCAGAAATACAGTGTTTAGACATTGTTAATATTGTAAATTACTATTGTAGCTGGAAACGGCTGATTTAAAACCTCTTTTTTTTAATGGAATATCTACATAGGTCTACAGAGGCCCATTATCAGCAACCATCACTCATGTGTTCCAATGGCACGTTGTGTTAGCTAATCCAAGTTTATAATTTTAAAAGGCTAATTGATCATTAGAAAACATTTTTGCAATTTATGTTAGCACAGCTGAAAACTTGTTCTGATTAAAGAAGCAATAAAACTGTCCTTCTTTAGACTAGTTGAGTATCTGGAGCATCAGCATATGTGGGTTTCGATTGCAAGCCCAAAATGTCCAGAAACAAAAACCTTTCTTCTGAAACGCGTCAGATTATTCTTGTTCTGAGAAATTAAGGCTATTCCGTGCGAGAAATTGCCAAGAAACTGAAGATCTCGTACTTCTCCCTTCACAGAACCAGCGCAAACTGGCCCTCACCAGAATAGAAAGAGGAGTGGGAGGCCCTGGTGCACAACTGAGCAATTGAGCTATTGTTTGTATTGTTTGTGACTTGCATTAAGTGGGTCAATGACGCTCCCTTATATTCCTTCTTTCCCTTTTTGCAGCACAACTCTACCACTGAATCCCGAGATCCCCAAAAGCTTTGCTGCTCTGCCAGAGTTTTACATTGAAGATGTGGCCAAGTTCCTGCTTTTTGTTGTGCAGTAAGTTGACAGATCGATGGTCATAATTATTACATTGTGCAGAGCCAGACAAATAAAAAAAAACATTTCTTCAAACTTGGGTGTTAAATTTGTATTTTATTTTATGTCATAAAAACTGGGCTGCTGTATCCTTAGTTTTGATTGGCTCCTAAAACAACTTCATTGGAGCTTTAGCCAATCCTGACCAACAGACTCTACAATGGGGACCACCAGAGTGGGATTGATCGTGTTAATTTACCCTGTTTTACCTGAAGCAAATGTTTCAGTTTATCTTTTATACATTTATTGGAGTATTGTATAAATGGTAACTTCAAAGGGATGTGATATGAGTAGAGCCAGAAGGATTTCCTAACGATGTGACCCAACCAGAGAGACTCCTGGCCCTGACATGCAGCAGACATTATCTTTACTTGTATTACTACATGCATGAGGGGGACCCTCTTCCTCCCTGGACAGTCTCTCCTCTGTTTGACTTTTTCTCAGTCTCCCCTCATTTCCTCACATCCTCTCTACACCTTCTCAAACCGCATTGGAGGGGAAGTTCAAAGGTCCCCCCACCCCCCAGACCTTCTCCTCCAGTGCGTTATGAGGAGGTGGTGAGCAGAGAGGAAGCAAGAAATCAAGGAAAGATGAATTACATACATTTGAATTAACACCCCTCCCAAATTGCTGGTTACACAATATGAATTAACAAGGGTATATCTGCAGAACACTTTTAAATAAGAGGGTGTTTGAATGGGGGTCATATAGAAATTACCTGAGAAATGGATTTTGACTGAAAGTATTCCCCTCAGGTCCTGTATGAGCCCTGCGTCCAGAACATTGTCACCTTCCTGGTGGTGTTCATCTGCAGTCAGAACTACATCCGGAACCCCTACCTGATCGCCAAGCTGGTGGAGGTTCTGTTTGTCACCAACCCAGCTGTGCAGCCGCGCACCCAGCGCTTCTCTGAGATGATGGAGAACCACCAACTGTCCGTCAAACATTTGGTCCCAGCCCTCATGAAGTTCTACACTGGTGAGACCACTTGGTGCGGGGGGATTCAGTTTTGCGCTACATCCAATGTAGTTGGTTCCATCAACTACAGTGGATGTGTAGTACGGCTTGGCTCGACTCAGTTGTCTGAAAATGTTAAGTGGACTGATTCTCACAGGCAACTGACTGAGTGACTCCTCCCTCCCACAGACGTGGAGCACACTGGTGCCACCAGCGAGTTCTATGACAAGTTCACCATCCGCTACCACATCAGCACCATCTTCAAGAGCCTCTGGCAGAACATGGGCCACCATGGCACTTTCCTGGAAGAGTTCAAGTAAGTCGGCTAAAATCAAAACTTAGTATTTATCCCATGGCAATTACTTTTATGGTGAGGGCCTGGTCTAAATAGGTGTCCGGTCATTTACATTTACATTTAAGTCATTTAGCAGACGCTCTTATCCAGAGCGACTTACAAATTGGTGCATTCACCTTATGACATCCAGTGGAACAGTCACTTTACAATAGTGCATCTAAATCTTAAAGGGGGGGGTGAGAGGGAATACTTATCCTATCCTAGGTATTCCTTAAAGAGGTGGGGTTTCAGGTGTCTCCGGAAGGTGGTGATTGACTCCGCTGTCCTGGCGTCGTGGTTGTATGCTGCGTGTAAAATGTACTCTGAACTAGTTCAGACTCGTAGTGAATTTACTGTGTGGCTTCCACAGGCCTCCCAGTCAATCAATACATCTGTTTGTTCCCCTGTAGCTCCGGGAAACAGTTTGTGCGTTACATCAACATGCTGATCAACGACACCACCTTCCTGCTGGACGAGAGCCTGGAGTCCCTGAAGCGCATCCATGAGGTCCAGGAGGAGATGAAGAACAAGGAGCAGTGGAATCAGCTTCCCAGGGTCAGTACAGAATTTCTCGGGAAAAAACAAATGGGTTGTGAAGTGCTTATAAATGTGTTACGAAGCTCATTTGTAGTGCCTTAAGACTGAAACACTGAGTGTTCCTCCATTTCTCCCTCAGGACCAGCAGCAGAGCCGCCAGTCCCAGCTGACCCAGGATGAGCGGGTGTCCCGCTCCTACCTGGCCCTGGCTACAGAGACGGTCGACATGTTCCACATCCTCACCAAGCAGGTCCAGAAGCCCTTCCTCCGGCCCGTGAGTACCACTCTGACCAGGGAAAAAATGCACATTTTGAATCATGCTCTGTTTCCAGGCTACAAAGGCAGAGGGGCTCTAGAACACCCCATTTACTAATGTTGTTTTTGACAAAGATTAAAATGGCTTTTACTGGCTGTCGACACAGCCACATACAGCCGCCGACAAAAACAATAGAGCATTGAGAAGAAAAAACGATGTGCTGGTCTACTCGAATGGATGAAACATTAAGGCCTCTTTGAAAAGGGTATCCTGTGACTGGCGGGGAAACAAAGGGGATGATGGCCACCACTTAGTGAATGGAAAATGTATTATGTGGTTTACTTTTCACTATCAAGGCACTCTTGAAGAAAACGCAGGGAATAACTTCTTGATTTAAAAAGTGTTTATTGTCTGGCCTCCCGGGTGGCGCAGTGGTCTAAGGTGCTGCATCGCTGTGCTACCAGAGACCCTGGGTTTGAGCCCAGGCTCTATCGCAGCCGGCTGCGACCGGGAGGTCCATGGGGTGACGCACAATTGGCCTAGCGTCATCCGGGTTAGGGAGGGTCCTTGTCACAAATCCTTGTCTCATCACGCACCAGCGACTCCTGTGGCTGGCCGGGCGCAGTGTACACTGGGGCGGCAGGGTAGCCTAGTGGTTAGAGCGTTGGTCTAGTAACCGGAAGGTTGCAAGTTCAAACCCCCGAGCTGACAAGGTACAAATGTGTCGTTCTGCCCCTAAACAGGCAGTTAACCCACTGTTCCTAGGCCGTCATTGAAAATAAGAATTTGTTCTTAACAGACTTGCCTAGTTAAATAAAGGTAAAATAAATAAACACTGACCAGGTCGCTAGGTGTACGGAGTTTCCTCTGACACATTGGTGCGGCTGGCTTCCGGGTTGGATGTGCGCTGTGTTAAAAAGCAGTGCGGCTTGGTTGGGTTGTGTTTCGGAGGATTGTGGCTCTCGACCTTCGTCTCTCCCGAGCCCGTATGGGAGTTGTAGCGATGAGACAAGACAGTAACTACTAATAATTGGACACCACAAAAAGGGGGTAAAACATTTTTTTTAAATAAAGTGTTTATTGTCTTGGCATTACGGTAGAAATATAAATAACCTGAAAAACGCCAAAGTTTGTTTTTCATCCGTTTTCTTCAAGAGTGCCATGATGGGAAAGTAAGGCCCAACATTCATTTGTCTACATTTTTTGTTTACTAAGTGGTCGCAATCATCCCCTTTTAGCTTTTCTTACGAGGATAGAACATTGCTGTGCAGCAGCACAAAATACAGTGGGTAGTTGCCTTTAAATTGTTTAACTTGTGTCAAATGTTTCGGGTAGCCTTCCACAAGCTTCCCACAATTTTGGCCCATTCCTCCTGACAGAGCTGGTGTAACTGAGTCAGGTTTGTAGGCCTTCTTGCTCACACATGCTTTTTCAGTTCTGCCCACATATTTTATATAGGATTGCGGTCAGGGCTTTGTGATGGCCACTCATATACCTTGACTGTGAACTTCCGTGATGCGCGTTTGGAGTGATACTGGCTGCTGTATCCAGGGCTCAGCAACACAACAGAATACACCACAGCACCCGACTGAAGAAAGAAGAGACAAACTAGTTAGCCAGGATTTTTCACTTGGTACTGGCCCGGTGTGCCACTGGCAAATTTACCTTAATGTCAAGCCCTGTACTGTGTGAAGCCTACTTCAATAGTAACCTTAAACCATTCCTATTCATCGACGTAGATACACAAATATTTTTCCTGGTGACTGAACTTCCTTCTTTGTGCGTTCCAGGAGTTGGGGCCTCGTCTGGCGGCCATGCTGAACTTTAACCTCCAGCAGCTATGCGGACCCAAGTGCCGGGACCTGAAGGTGGAGAACCCAGAGAAGTATGGTTTTGAGCCCAAGAAGCTCCTAGACCAGCTTACTGACATTTACCTGCAACTTGACTGTGCCCGCTTCGCCAAGGCCATCGCCGACGACCAGGTAAACTGTAGTAGTCGCACACCTGGGTTTTCAAATAGAAAAGTCCCATAACTGCAAACCCCACCCATCTGGCAAACATTCTAAGTATTTGAACCCATGTCTGAGTAGAAGTCCCAATACATTAATTTAATCTAAACTAAACCCTAAGCCTTGCTAAATAAAGAGCTTTATACATTAAAATAACTGCAGGAAAGACCTTACTGCAGCCTGACTGTGTATATTGAGTGTACCGATAGCAATGAATCAGGGAGTAAAAACAGTTCTGACTCAAATGTCTATGGTTACACACCTACACTCCCCTCCCACAGTAAAGTATATCTTTTTTTTATTTGGCTCTATACTACAGCCACTCTCCCATAAAGCCCAGATTGGTGAAGGACTGTACTCCTTCTGGCAGGGTCTCCTATCTCAGCCACTCTAATTCTGTCAGAGTGGTCATTGAGTTCTTGGTCACTGTCCTTCATGCCTGGTTGCTCAGTTTGGTCGGATGGCTAGCTCTAGTCAGAGTCTGGGTAGTTGATGATGGAGACCACTGTGCTCTTGGCAACTTCCAACACTCTAGAAATTGTTTTATACCCTTCCCCAGATACAGTACAGTGTCTAAGGAAACTATTTAGACCCCTTCACTTTTTCCACATTTTGTTACGCTACAGCCTTACTCTAAAATGGATTAAATACATAAAAACGCCTCAGTAATCTACACACAATACTCCATAATGACAGAGTGAAAACTGGTTTTTAGAAGTTCTTGCAAATTTGTTTAAAAAAAATTGTAGTGTCATAGCAAAGAGGTGTGAATACTTATGTAAATAAGATTTCATTTAGGTGTATGGTGTGTAAAACATTTAGAATTCAGGATGTAACACATAATGTGGTGTATGAATAAGGCACTGCATCTCAGTGCTAGAGGCATCACTACAGACCCTGGTTCGATCCCGGGCTGTATCACAACCGGACATCATCGGGAGTCACAGTTGGCTCAGTGTCGTCTGGGATAGGGGAGGGTTTGGCTGGGGTAGGCCATCATTGTAAATAAGAATTTGTTCTTTATTAACTGACTTGCCTAGTTATATAAAGGTTCGATTCAATAAAGACTTTAGAAATGAAAGCACTTCATGTACAGTGCCTTCATAAAGTATTCATACCCCTTTGACTTATTCCACATTATTTTGTGTTTAGTCTGAATTTAAAATAGATTAAATTGAGATGTTTTGTCACTGGCCTACACACTATCCCCCATTATGCCTAAGTGGAATTGTGTTTTTAGAAATGTTTACAAATTAATTAAAAATGAAAAGTTTGTATTGAGCTAATATGTATGTTGTTCAAACCCTTTTATGGGTAGCATTAATAAGTTCAAGAGTAAAAATGTGCTTAACAAGTCACATAATACGTTGCATGGCATTTACATTACATTTAAGTCATTTAGCAGACGCTCTTATCCAGAGCGACTTACAAATTGGTGCATTCACCTTATGACATCCAGTGGAACAGTCACTTTACAATAGTGCATCTAAAACTTAAGGGGGGGTGAGAGGGATTACTTATCCTATCCTAGGTATTCCTTAAAGAGGTGGGGTTTCAGGTGTCTCCGGAAGGTGGTGATTGACTCCGCTGTCCTGGCGTCGTGAGGGAGTTTATTCCACCATTGGGGGGCCAGGGCAGCGAACAGTTTTGACTGGGCTGAGCGGGAGCTGTACTTCCTCAGTGGTAGGGAGGCGAGCAGGCCAGAGGTGGATGAACGCAGTGCCCTTGTTTGGGTGTAGGGCCTGATCAGAGCCTGGAGGTACTGACCTCACTCGGTGTGCGATAATAGTGTTTAACAACATTTTTGATTGACAACCTCATCTCTGTATCCCACACACACAATTATCTGTAAGGTCCCGCAATCGAGCAGAGAATTTCAAACACAGATTCATCCACAAAGACCAGGGAGGTTTTCCAATGCCTCGTAAATAAGAGCACCTATTGGTAGATGGGTAAAATAAAAAACTGATATTGAATATCCTTTTGAGCATGGTGAAGTTATTAATTGCACTTTGGATGGTGTATCCATACACCTACTCACTACAAAGATGCAATTTAATTTTTGTCCTGAATACAAAACCTTTTGTTTGGGGTAAATCCAATACACCACATTACTGAGTACCACTCTCCATATGTTCAAGCGTAGTGGTGGCTGCATCATGTTATGGGTATGCTTGTAATTGTTAAGGACTGTAAAGTTTTTCAGGATGAAAAAATAAACTTAATGGAGCTAAGCACAAGCAAAATCCTAGAGGAAAACCTGGTTCAGTCTGCTTTCCACAAGGAAGGACAATAGCCTAAACAAAAGGCCAAATCTACACTGGAGTTGCTTACCAAGAAGACAGTGAATGGTCCTGAGTGTCTGAGTTATAGTTTTGATCTACTTGAAAATCTATGTCAAGACCTGAACATGGCTGTCTAGCAATGATCAACAACCGATTTTGAAAAAGCTTGAATCATTTTTAAAATAATTATGGGCAAATATTGCAGGTGTGGAAAGCTCTTCGACTTACCTAGAAAGACTCCGCTGTTATCGCTGCCAAGGTGCTTTTACAAAGTATTGACTCAGGAGCGTGAATAAATGAGATATTTGTGTATTTCATTTTCGATATATTTGCAAAAATGTCTGAACATGTTTTCACTTTCATTAGGGGGTTATTGTGTGTAGATGGGTGAGAATATATTTAATACATTTAGAGTTTTGGCAGTAACACAACAAAATGTGGAATAAGTCAAGGGTTTTGAATACTTTCTGAGGGCACTGTATATAGTCACGGGTCGTTGCACCTCAAAAAACAGGATTTCAACACCCACCATCTCAGATTTTTCTGAAATAGTTTCTGTAGTTCGAAACAAAAGATTAACATTCATGAAACATTGTTTTGTTTAAATTGAATTTGATTGATAGGTTTCATAATATAATGTTCAATAATTATAGTACCTAACATCCGATTTGGACCATAATTCTTCCTAACAATGAGTAAGATATGAGGAATCCAGGAAAATGATCAAAGACCTCCCACAGATACCCCAACAAACAGTATACAGTAACAGTTCTGTCTGACACGTAGTATGGAGCTGAGGTTTGGAGTATTGCTTCTTCATCCTATCTAATGTATTCCCTCTGCATCTGGTGATGTTTTTTCCCACCCTGTTCAGAGAAATTTGCCATTGAACTTGCTTGCATTATTTACCATAAACTAATGTTAAGTATCAGGTTTTGCCTACTAAATGCCTCTGTTCCTGCTACTGCCACACCCTTTTATCCATTTTGCTGCTCTCTTGTGTTTAAAATGGATCACACCATTTCCTTTAAACTTTGGATAGAAAACCAATTGCTTTTGTGTTCATGATGAAAATGCATTGTGTGGTCATCCTCAGTTTTTTGTATTTATTATGGATCCCCATTAACTGCTTCCAAGGCGGCAGCTATTCTTCCCAGGGTCCAGCAACATTAATGCAGTTTATACAATTTTAAAAACATTACAATACATTCACAACACATTAAGTGTGTGCCCTCAGGCCTCTACTCTACTACCACATATCTACAACACAAAAGCCATGTGTAAGTGTGTGTGTGTGTGTGTGTATGCGTGTGTCTGTGCTTTTGTTTGTGTTGCTTCACAGTCCCCGCTGTTCCATAAGATGTATTTTTATCTGTTTCTTTGGACTCATCAAATAAAAAGCCATATCTCAGACTGGCCAATAAAAATAAAATATTACGATGGACAAAAGAACACAGACACTGGACAGAGGAACTCTGCCTAGATGGCCAGTATCCCGGAGTTGCCTCTTCACTGTTGACGTTGAGACTGGTGTTTTGCGGTACTATTAATTAATCTGCCAGCTAAGGACTTGGGAGGCGTCTGTTTCTCAAACTAGACACTCTAATGTACAAGTCCTCTTGCTCAGTTGTGCACCGGGGCCTCCCACTCCTCTTTCTATACTGGTTAGCGCCTGTTTGCACTGTTGTGTGAAGGGAGTAGTACAGAGTTGTACGAGATCTTCAGTTTCTTGACAATTTCTCACATGGAATAGCCTTCATTTCTCAGATCAAGACTAGACTGACGCGTTTCAGAAGAAAGGTCTTTGTTTCTGGCCATTTTGAGCCTGTAACAGAACCCGCTGATGCTCCAGATACTCAACTAGTCTCAAGAAGGCCCATTTTATTGCTTCTTTAATGAGCACAACAGTTTTCAGCTGTGCTAACATAATTGAAAAAGGATTTTCTAATGGTCAATTAGCCTTTTAAAATTATAAACTTGGATTAGCTAACTCAACGTGCCTTTGGAACACAGGCATGATGTTTGCTGATAAGGGGCCTCTGAACATCTATGTAGATATTCCATAAAAAAATCAGCCGTTTCCAGCTACAATAGTCATTTACAACATTGACATAGTCTACACTGTAATGTCTACACTGTATTTCTGACCGATTTGAGGTTATTTTAATGGACAGAAAATGTGCTTTTCTTTCAAAAACAAGGACATTTCTAAGTGACCCCAAACTTTTGAAAGGTAGTGTATTTCTGAACACATGGATAATGATGAGTGAGAAGTTAGAGGCACAAAGATCATAACTCCCAAAAAATGCTATCCTCTCCCCTGTTATTGGTAATGGTGAGTTCAGCATATTTTGTTGTAGCCTCTGAACGGCATCTTATCTACTCACTTACAGTGGGGCAAAAAAGTATTTAGTCAGCCACCAATTGTGCAAGTTCTCCCACTTAAAAAGATAAGGCCTGTAATTTTCATCATAGGTACACTTCAACTATGACAGACAAAATGTGGAGAAAAAATCCAGAAAATCACATTGTAGGATTTTTAATGAATTTATTTGCAAGTTATGGTGGAAAATAAGTATTTGGTCAATAACAAAAGTTTATCTCAATACTTTGTTATATACCCTTTGTTGGCAATGACAGAGGTCAAACGTTTTTTGTAAGTCTTCACAAGGTTTTCACACACTGTTGCTGGTATTTGTAGTCACAAGCAAGGAGTATGGGACCAAATACTAAGCTTTTCACTAATACAGTAAGTGAATTTGTACCAAATACTTCATCTGGGAAAGAACTGGATACATAGTGCTTTAATTTCTAAACGTTAAAATGGATATGTATGAAAATACCCTGAAATTAAACGTGACATTCTGTATTGTTGCCTCGAATGAAACAATTGATCTCAAATCCAAAATGCTAGAGTATAGAGCCAAATGTAAAAAATGTTGCTTCACTGTCCAAATACACTCCCCTCCATATGTACGTCATTATACCAGGTTTGGGTAAAGTAATTGATTATGAAATTCAAGGCACATAGTTGTTAGCCACAATACAAAGCCTGGGGAAGAAATAGCAGTACTAGTGACTGTGCTGTCAGTACAGACTGTGCTGTCAGTACAGACCATGCTGACATCTCAATGTAGTTATAATTTGGAAGAATGACACACTTACATCCTTAGGCGTCTCACGGAAAATTCCCCCGAAAGGCTGTTTGTTTGCTCCACTCCTCCCCTTTCACTAGGAACCAAACAGGCCAAAGCGTGGAGGGATCTACTGTTACAGAACGTTTTGCTATGGTGTAGTAATAAATACTCCAAAGGCTTACATGGTGTTCTTTCTCTCCCCTTTCCAGCGGTCATACAGCCGAGAGCTCTTTGAGGAAGTGATTTCCAAGATGAAGAAAGCCGGCATCAAGTCCACCATCACCATTGAAAAATTCAAGCTGCTATCGGAGAAGGTGGAGGAGATAGTCGCCAGGAACTCACAGTCCGAAATGGACTACAGTGAGGCACCTGACGAGTTTAAAGGCAAGTGTTCAAGTTTTCCAGGTTTCAAACTCGCACGTGTTTAAATTCACTTTCTAGTGTTCAAACTGGCAAGTTTTGGAACAAAACATATATATTTTATTTGTGTTACTAATTGCCCCTGACCGCAGCGGCATGTTCATTTGGCTGCAACGTCGCAGTAAGACTTAAATTACTAAGACTGGTCACAGTCCTCTATTCCACATTAGGCCTGCTACAGCACCGTGTCTGTTCTGTACCTTACATATCTGTCCGGAATGTTCTGAACGTCTATAGTCCAGGACTTCGGTCAAATGAGCTGACTTCAAGTCAGTTTGATTGGGATACAAGTAAAAGGAAGACCCTCTATCGTGGCAAAACTCAGGACATTTTGTGAGTAATGAGGGTCAGTCACACAGACAGCTTAGACTGGGCTATCCTATAACTACTGACTTAATATACGCTGGGAGGGGAATGCAGGCCTCATACTTACTTTGATGTCCAGATATGGGCTCCCGAGTGACGCAGCGGTCTAAGGCACTGCAGCTCAGTGCAAGAGGTGTCACAGTCCCTGGTTCGTTTCCATGCCATATCACACACCCGGCAGTGATTGGGAGTCCCATAGGGTGGCGCACAATTAGCCCAGCGTGGTCTGGGTTTGGCCGGGGAGGCCACCATTGTAAATAAAAAAATTGTTCTTAACTGACTTGCCTAGTTAAATAAAAAAAATATGCCTCACTATCCGCAGTGAAAATCCACTCTGAATGAGGATATCCGAAATTAGTATAAGAGCAATACGACCATAATATAATATTAAATCCGACTCCATTATCATATCAATGCTATAGGCCCATAAGCTTATTTGATGGGTCTAGCCAAGGTAGCGAGCCTTGCATCACTCGGAATACTATAAATTACAGAGCATTCGAGAAGTTTTCAGACCCCTCGTCTTTTTCCACATTTTGTTACATTACAGCCTTATTCTAAAATGGATTTAATTGTTTTTTTCCCCTCAATCTACACACAAAACCGATTAATGACAAAGCAAAAACAGATTTTTAGACATTATTGCAAATATATACACTGCTCAAAAAAATAAAGGGAACACTAAAATAACACATCCTAGATCTGAATGAAATATTCTTATTAAATACTTTTTTCTTTACATAGTTTAATGTGCTGACAACCATATCACACAACAATTATCAATGGAAATCAAATTTATCAACCCATGGAGGTGTTGATTTGGAGTCACACTCAAAATTAAAGTGGAAAACCACTTTTCCACTGATCCAACATTGATGTAGTCTTTAAAACAAGTCAAGATGAGGCTCAGTAGTGTGTGTGGCCTCCACGTGCCTGTATGACCTCCCTACAACGCCTGGGCATGCTCCTGATGAGGTGCCGGATGGTCTCCTGAGGGATCTTCTCCCAGACCTGGACTAAAGCATCCGCCAACTCCTGGACAGTCTGTGGTGCAACGTGGCATTGGTGGATGGAGCGAGACATGATGTCCCAGATGTGCCCATTTGAATTCAGGTCTGGGGAACGGGCGGGCCAGTCCATAGCATCAATGCCTTCCTCTTGCAGGAACTACTGACACACTCCAACCACATGAGGTCTAGCATTGTCTTGCATTAGGAGGAACCCAGGACCAACCGCACCAGCATATGGTCTCATAAGGGGTCTGAGGATCTCATCTCGATACCTAATGGCAGTCGGGCTACCTCTGGCGAGCACATGGAGGGCTGTGCGGTCCCCCAAAGAAATGCCACCCTACACCATGACTGACCCACCGCCAAACCGGTCATGCTGGAGGATGTTGCAGGCAGCAGAACGTTCTCCACGGAGTCTCCAGACTGTCACGTCTGTCACGTGTGAATCTGTTTTCATCTGTGAAGAGCACAGGGCGCCAGTGGCGAATTTGCCAATCTTGGTGTTCTCTGGCAAATGCTAAACGTCCTGCACGGCTGTAAGCACAACCCCCACCTGTGGATGTCGGGCCCTCATACCACCCTCACGGAGTCTGTTTTTGACCGTTTGAGCAGACACATGCACATTTGTGGCCTGCTGGAGGTCATTTTGCAGGGCTCTGGCAGTGCTCCTCCTGCTCCTCCTTGCACAAAGGCGGAGGTAGCGGTCCTGCTGCTGGGTTGTTGCCCTCCTACGGACTCCTCCACGTCTCCTGATGTACTGGCCTGTCTCCTGGTAGCGCCTCCATGCTCTGGACACTACGCTGACAGACACAGCAAACCTTCTTGCCACAGCTCGCATTGATGTGCCATCCTGGATGAGCTGCACTACCTGAGCCACTTGTGTGGGTTGTAGACTCCGTCTCATGCTACCACTAGAGTGAAAGCACCGCCAGCATTCAAGTGACCAAAACATCAGCCAGGAAGCATAGGAACTTAGAAGTGGTTTGTGGTCGCCACCTGCAGAACCACTCCTTTATTGGGGGTGTCTTGCTAATTGCCTATAATTTCCACCTGTTGTCTATTCCATTTTCACAACAGCATGTGAAATGTATTGTCAATCAGTGTTGCTTCTTAAGTGGACAATTTGATTTCACAGAAGTGTGATTGACTTGGAGTTACATTGTTGTTTAAGTGTTCCCTTTATTTTTTTGAGCAGTGTATATTAAAAGAAAGATATACATTTACATATGTATTCAGAGCCTTTACTCAGTACTTTGTTGAAGCACCTCTGGCAGCGATTTACAAGTTTGAGTCTTCTTGGGTATGATTCTACAAGCTTGGCACACCTGTATTTGGGGAATTTATCCCATTCTTCTCTGCAGAGCCTCTGTTCGGTTGGATGGGGAGTGTTGCTGTACAGCTATTTTCAGTTCTCCAGAGAGGCTCTATCAGGTTTAAGTCCATGCTCTGGCTGGCCCACTCAAGGACATTCAGAGACTTGTCCAGAAGCCCCTCCTGCGTTGTTTTGGCTCTGTGCTTGGGGTCGTTGTCTTGAAAACCTGACTTCATCAAGGATCTCTCTGTACTTTGCTCCATTCATCTTTCCCTCAATCCTGACTAGTTTTTCAGTCCCAGCTGCTTAAAAACATCCCCACAGCATGATGCTGCCACCACCATGCTTCACCGTAGGGATCGCGCCAGGTTTCCTCCAGACATGACGCTTGGCATTCAGGCCAACAAGTTCATTCTTGGTTTCATCAGACCAGAGAATCTTGTTTCTCATGGTCTGAAAGTCCTTTAGGTGCCTTTTGGATAAACACCAAGCGGGCTGAGGAGTGGATTCTTCATGGCCACTCTACCATAAAGGCCTAATTGGTAGAGTGATGCAGAGATGGTTGTCTTTCTGGAAGGTTCTCCCATCTCAACAGAGGAACTCTGGAGCTCTGTCATCGGGTTCTTGGTCACCTCCCTGACCAAATCATCATTTGTCATGTGCTGAATACAACAGGTGTAGAGCTTACAGTGAAATGCTTGCTTACATGCACTGTCAACTGTGAGACCATATGTAGACAGGTGTATGTCTTTCCAAATCATGTCCGATCAATTGTATTTACCACGGGTGGACTCCAAGTTGTAGAAACATGATCTACGGAAACCGAATGCACCTGAGCTCAATTTCAACTGTCATGGCACAGGGTCTGAATACTTATTTCTGTAAAAAAAATATATATGCATTTTCAGAAATGTCTAACAACCTGTTTTTGCTTTCTCATTATGGGGTTTGGTGTGTAGATTGATCCATTTTAAAATAAGGCTGTACAATAGAGGCGGCAGGGCAGCCTAGTGGTTAGAGCGTTGGACAAGTAACCGGAAGGTTGCAAGTTCAAACCCCCGAGCTGACAAGGTACAAATCTGTCGTTCTGCCCCTGAACAGGCAGATATTGTTCCTAGGCCGCCATTGAAAATAAGAAGTTGTTCTTAACTGACTTGCCTAGTTAAATAAAGGTGGAAAAAAGGGAAAAAAAGAATGTGGAAAAAGACAAGGGGTCTGAATACTGTCAGAATGCTCTGTATATATGAATATATGTATACATATGTATACATTCGATCATATAATAATTCGAGGAATATTACTCAGAAATATACTGTTCGTATCCATTTCAAAGTACTCCGATGTATTACCGGAATGCTACACCAGGAGTTTGGTTTACAGTGGCTCCTTGAGCAAAGTTTCCACCCGTCTTTTATTCTTCCGCCAAATCTCCCATCGTCTAATATCATTTAGCCAAAACAAACAAAAGGGATGAAAACACACATGCATTCTAACCTCAATTATCTCAATTATAGGACAGCTGTGCCGCTCCCTCTTTGAACCCACAGCCGTCCAACGAACAGATTAAGACAGTAACGCTGTAAAAATACATTTAGGTTTTATTTTATTGTTTAAATAAATATATATCAAAATTTGCAACTGGTCATGAACTCCTGAAACAATCCACACACAACATCACCACAATTTAATTCACACACATTAACATTAAATTAGTCAGATCAGGTTTTCATATGTCTTCATACCCCCGACGGTGTCCTTGCTCCCAGGGTTCTATGGGAAAAAAGCCATGGTGTTTGACTTTTGTGATTGCGAACATATGGTCAGCCATCCAGACAATGCCATAAATCGTGATTGAATCCTATCATAACGTTGGTCTCTTTAAAGTGACGACGGATGTTTATCGAATAATGAACTATGTTTATAACTACATGATTAAACTAATCAGGTAATCATTAACTCAGTAACCTGGGGCACCATGGGAAAAGTTTATTTTACTGTGTTTCCGTTTCCCATATTAAATCAAAGAATATCAGAATATTGATTTTACAGCAGTGCTAATTAATTTCCTCTACAGTCTCGTCGCATAGTTTGTAAATCTGCACAAACCCGGCCGGCTCTCACTCAATCCGTACCACACCAATTGAGTTGATTATTTATTTACTAACAAGCTAAATGATAATATAAGATACACACACACACACATACGGCGTAGGTTATTGATTAGAACTTAGTACAATGAAACAGGTCCCTAGCGGGCCAACACAATATGACACGTGTTTCACAAAATGGAGATTTAAAAGAGAGAGAGTGCCCAGGAGAAAAGCACACTTGGATACATTTGTAAACTTGGTTTAGCCCTAACACCGTGCCCCGAACTGCCACCTTACAGGTCAGAATATAATGATGTTGTTACTTGTCGAAGGTCTACGTTGGGTTATCTCTACATGGACCGAGTTCCGCCTTCTCCCTCTGATGGCGGCACCTCTTTTGTTAACGGGTCTCTGCTTGTCCACACAATGTCAGTGTCCTTTCTCCTAGTTGTCTGTTTCCTTGCCCTCGTTCTGTAAGAGGGTTCTTCTGAGGACGGTCAGCCATATAGATGTAAGTCTGCTTGTCCACACAATGTCAGTGTCCTTTCTCCTAGTTGTCTGTTTCCTCGCCCTCGTTCTGTAAGAGGGTTCTTCTGAGGACGGTCAGCCATATAGATGGTTCCAGCGTGGGAATGAAAGCAGTGTAGACGCACAATTCCTTGGAGAGAATAACCGGGTGGTCCTGCTTGAATTCACCTTAGATACAGCTACTCAACCGTAGAACTGATTGAGGTTCCTCTGACTTCATGCTCGTGTTGCGTTTTGGGGTTGTGACAACTTGTAGACCTTGGCTGCAGCGCGTGGTCACCTAGTCTGCTCACATGTTTTATGCCCCCGGGTCACAGAGGCGTTTCCGTCTTTATGGCGTATCAAGTTACGAGGCAAACTGGATTTTACTCAGATCCGGTTTTGACAACTAACTTCACATTTCATCTTTTCCAAAAACATTATATTTGATCTGGAGACTTTCCACACAATGCACAGTATGCAAACATCGGGTACCTATTATGAAAACTCTTCAAGTTACGTATTTGTTATATCGCCGTCATTCAACTTTTAATAACATAACAAAAACGACATTCATTTTCATATTCCATCTATCGTTGTTACCAACATTTTGTCTGATGGAATATCCCAACGTCCATTTATTGCATGTTACCGTCCTGAGGTAGGTTCTCCATTAAGGCCCACTCACACATTCCGATCCTCCTTACTGAGAGGACAAAGGATTCGTCTGCTGCCTTACGATTTACAATGGGTGATAGCTGTCATAAACCCCCACCTCTGCGGCATTGAGAGATGTCTCTGTAGGACTGTGCTCTTTGGTAACATGACCTGAACAGGCCAGTCATGACAGTCCTCACGTGTAACATAAAACATGTAACATATGAAACCCTCTACTACAGTAGAGCAACCTTTCAATATAGGACACAACTTTTAATGTAAAGATCATTGCCTTATCTTAATTAAGATTCCTTTTTGCATTTCTATAGTCTGCTTTATTTTTTAGCATAACAATATCTGAAGAGAGGAAAGTACAGTATATGTTGATTTTCCGCATTTAATTGAAGATTAATGTAATTTTCTCTTTGTTTTTGTCTGTGTACGTGTGTGTCCACAGACCCTCTGATGGACACATTAATGACTGACCCTGTGATACTGCCCTCTGGGAACATCATGGACCGAGCCATCATCCTCCGCCACCTACTCAACTCCCCCACTGACCCCTTTAACAGACAGCCTCTCAACGAAAGCATGCTGGAGTCACGTATGTACACACACAGCATGGTCTTGCTGGAGTCACGTATGTACACACACAGCATGGTCATGCTGGAGTCACGTATGTACACACACAGCATGGTCATGCTGGAGTCACGTATGTACACACACAGCATGGTCATGCTGGAGTCACGTATGTACACACACAGCATTGTCATGCTGGAGTCACGTATGTACACACACAGCATGGTCATGCTGGAGTCACGTATGTACACACACAGCATGGTCTTGCAGGAGTCACGTATGTTCACACACAGCATGGTCTTGCTGGAGTCACGTATGTACACACACAGCATGGTCATGCTGGAGTCACGTATGCTGTGTCATTGTCTTTATTCACAGTCCCTGAACTGAAGGAGAGGATCCAGGCATGGATGAGAGAGAAGCAAGGCCAGGGACGTTTCCTCTAGTGACACCCCCAACCCCCAACTCCGGGGGTAAAGGATGTTATCACCACGACTGAATTCAATGCCATCAACAAAAAATTGAAAAAAAGAAACCTGTGATTTTTCTCCCTTTATCCTTATTTTCTCAGATCGTCATCTAAAGGCCATTGGCTCTAAAAATGAAACATAATAAAATTATGACTTTTAAAAAAGAACATCTCATGACTTCGTGTGTGTATATATCTACATATGCATATATTTAAGAGTGAATGCATATAACGCTGTAAGGATAAGCAGTTGTCACAGCCTACAGGTTTTAACAGCAAAATGACATCGCCTTATTCATAATTTTTCCTGAGTTTTGTAAGCCTTTATGTGTACTTTGTTAGGGAGGGTGATACATTTAGAATATGGGAATGGAGATCCATTTTGGTTAAGTAGTAGAACTTTCACTGGACAAAAATAAACGCAACAGTTCTGTTATGTTATTCTTCAATAACACAAACTCCAAAGCAAATCAAAATGTTATGCTGAGAGTCAGCTATTCAGTCTCCTCTGTCCTCAGCTTTTTACTTAAGTGAAATAATCTGTCTGTAAACAATTATTGGAAGAATTGTAGGCGCTCTCAGATTGTAGGCGCTCTCAGATTGTAGGCACTCTCAGCTTGTAGGCACTCTCAGCTTGTAGGCACTCTCAGCTTGTAGGCACTCTCAGCTTGTAGGCACTCTCAGCTTGTAGGCACTCTCAGCTTGTAGGCACTCTCAGCTTGTACAGTGCCTATCGAAAGTATTCGGCCCCCTTGAACTTTGCGACCTTTTGCCACATTTCAGGCTTCAAACAAAGATATAAAACTGTATTTTTTTGTGAAGAATCAACAACAAGTGGGACACAATCATGAAGTGGAATGACATTTATTGGATATTTCAAACTTTTTTAACAAATCAAAAACTGAAAAATTGGGCGTGCAAAATTATTCAGCCCCTTTACTTTCAGTGCAGCAAACTCTCTCCAGAAGTTCAGTGAGGATCTCTGAATGATCCAATGTTGACCTAAATGACTAATGATGATAAATACAATCCACCTGTGTGTAATCAAGTCTCCGTATAAATGCAGTTTTATATCTTTGTTTGAAGCCTGAAATGTGGCAAAAGGTCGCAAAGTTCAAGGGGGCCGAATACTTTCGCAATTCACTGTAGATAACTATTAGACATGACCAGCTCTTCCACACTGGTATCAGTCCCCAAGATAACTATTAGACATGACCAGCTCTTCCACACAGGTATCAGTCCCACATAGATAACTATTAGACATGAACAGCTCTTCCACACTGGTATCAGTCCCATAGATAACTATTAGACATGACCAGCTCTTCCACACTGGTATCAGTCCCATAGATAACTATTAGACATGACCAGCTCTTCCACATTGGTATCAGTCCCATCGATAACTAATAGACATGACCAGCTCTTCACACTGGTATCAATCCCACATAGACAACTATTAGACATGACCAGCTCTTCCACACTGGTATCAGTCCCATAGATAACTATTAGACATGACCAGCTCTTCCACACTGGTATCAGTCCCATCGATAACTAATAGACATGACCAGCTCTTCACACTGGTATCAATCCCACATAGACAACTATTAGACATGAACAGCTCTTCCACACTGGTATCGGTCCCATAGATAACTATTAGACATGACCAGCTCTTCCACAATGGTATCAGTCCCATCGATAACTATTAGACATGACCAGCTCTTCCACAATGGTATCAGTCCCATCGATAACTAATAGACATGACCAGCTCTTCACACTGGTATCAATCCCATATAGACAACTATTAGACATGAACAGCTCTTCCACACTGGTATCAGTCCCATAGATAACTATTAGACATGATCAGCTCTTCCACACTGGTATCAGTTGCACATACATTTACATTTAAGTCATTTAGCAGACGCTCTTATCCAGAGCGACTTACAAATTGGTGCATTCACCTTATGACATCCAGTAGAACAGTCACTTTACAATAGTGCATCTAAATCTTAAAGGGGGGTGAGAAGGATTACTTATCCTAGGTATTCCTTAAAGAGGTGGGGTTTCAGGTGTCTCCGGAAGGTGGTGATTGACTCCGCTGTCCTGGCGTCGTGAGGGAGTTTGTTCCAGCATTGGGGGGCCAGAGCAGCGAACAGTTTTGACTGGGCTGAGCGGGAACTGTACTTCCTCAGTGGTAGGGAGGCAAGCAGGCCAGAGGTGGATGAACGCAGTGCCCTTGTTTGGGTGTAGGGCCTGATCAGAGCCTGGAGGTACTGAGGTGCCGTTCCCCTCACAGCTCCGTAGGCAAGCACCATGGTCTTGTAGCGGATGCGAGCTTCAACTGGAAGCCAGTGGAGAGAGCGGAGGAGCGGGGTGACGTGAGAGAACTTGGGAAGGTTGAACACCAGACGGGCTGCGGCGTTCTGAATGAGTTGTAGGGGTTTAATGGCACAGGCAGGGAGCCCAGCCAACAGCGAGTTGCAGTAATCCAGACGGGAGATGACAAGTGCCTGGATTAGGACCTGCGCCGCTTCCTGTGTGAGGCAGGGTCGTACTCTGCGGATGTTGTAGAGCATGAACCTACAGGAACGGGCCACCGCCTTGATGTTAGTTGAGAACGACAGGGTGTTGTCCAGGATCATGCCAAGGTTCTTAGCGCTCTGGGAGGAGGACACAATGGAGTTGTCAACCGTGATGGCGAGATCATGGAACGGGCAGTCCTTCCCCGCGAGGAAGAGCAGCTCCGTCTTGCCGAGGTTCAGCTTGAGGTGGTGATCCGTCATCCACACTGATATGTCTGCCAGACATGCAGAGATGCGATTCGCCACCTGGTCATCAGAAGGGGGAAAGGAGAAGCTTAATTGTGTGTCGTCTGCATAGCAATGATAGGAGAGACCATGTGAGGTTATGACAGAGCCAAGTGACTTGGTGTATAGCGAGAATAGGAGAGGGCCTAGAACAGAGCCCTGGGGGACACCAGTGGTGAGAGCGCGTGGTGAGGAGACAGATTCTCGCCACGCCACCTGGTAGGAGCGACCTGTCAGGTAGGACGCAATCCAAGCGTGGGCCGCACCAGAGATGCCCAACTCGGAGAGGGTGGAGAGGAGGATCTGATGGTTCACAGTATCGAAGGCAGCCGATAGGTCTAGAAGGATGAGAGCAGAGGAGAGAGAGTTAGCTTTAGCAGTGCGGAGCGCCTCCGTGATACAGAGAAGAGCAGTCTCAGTTGAATGACTAGTCTTGAAACCTGACTGATTTGGATAAAGAAGGTCATTCAGAGAGAGATAGCGGGAAAGCTGGCCAAGGACGGCACGTTCAAGAGTTTTGGAGAGAAAAGAAAGAAGGGATACTGGTCTGTAATTGTTGACATCGGAGGGATCGAGTGTAGGTTTTTTCAGAAGGGGTGCAACTCTCGCTCTCTTGAAGACGGAAGGGACGTAGCCAGCGGTCAGGGATGAGTTGATGAACGAGGTGAGGTAAGGGAGAAGGTCTCCGGAAATGGTCTGGAGAAGAGAGGAGGGGATAGGGTCAAGCGGGCAGGTTGTTGGGCGGCCGGCCATCACAAGACGCGAGATTTCATCTGGAGAG
The DNA here is from genome assembly GCF_021184085.1 of Oncorhynchus gorbuscha. Lineage (NCBI taxonomy): Eukaryota > Metazoa > Chordata > Actinopteri > Salmoniformes > Salmonidae > Oncorhynchus > Oncorhynchus gorbuscha. The sequence continues at coordinate 49,529,709 of NC_060182.1, forward strand.
AGGGGAGAAAGAGGTCAGAGCACAGGGTAGGGCAGTGTGAGCAGAACCAGCGGATGTCGTCGACCTTCTTTTCAAAATGGTTGACGAAGTCATCTGCAGAGAGGGAGGAGGGGGCGGAGGGGGAGGAGGATTCAGGAGGGAGGAGAAGGTGGCAAAGAGCTTCCTAGGGTTAGAGGCAGATGCTTGGAATTTAGAGTGGTAGAAAATGGCTTTAGCAGCAGAGACAGAGGAGGAAAATGTAGAGAGGAGGGAGTGAAAGGATGCCAGGTCCGCAGGGAGGCGAGTTTTCCTCCATTTCCGCTCAGCTGCCCAGAGCCCTGTTCTGTGAGCTCGCAATTAGTCATCGAGCCACGGAGCGGGAGGGGAGGACCGAGCCGGCCTGGAGGATAGGGGACATAGAGAGTCAAAGGATGCAGAGAGGGAGGAGAGGAGGGTTGAGGAGGCAGAATCAGGAGATAGGTTGGAGAAGGTTTGAGCAGAGGGAAGAGATGATAGGATGGAAGAGGAGAGAGTAGCGGGGGAGAGAGAGCGAAGGTTGGGACGGCGCGATACCATCCGAGTAGGGGCAGTGTGGGAGGTGTTGGATGAGAGCGAGAGGGAAAAGGATACAAGGTAGTGGTCGGAGACTTGGAGGGGAGTTGCAATGAGGTTAGTGAAAGAACAGCATCTAGTAAAGATGAGGTCGAGCGTATTGCCTGCCTTGTGAGTAGGGGGGGAAGGTGAGAGGGTGAGGTCAAAAGAGGAGAGGAGTGGAAAGAAGGAGGCAGAGAGGAATGAGTCAAAGGTAGACGTGGGGAGGTTAAAGTCGCCCAGCACTGTGAGAGGTGAGCCGTCCTCAGGAAAGAAGCTTATCAAGGCATCAAGCTCATTGATGAACTCTCCGAGGGAACCTGGAGGGCGATAAATGATAAGGATGTTAAGCTTGAAAGGGCTGGTAACTGTGACAGCATGGAATTCAAAGGAGGCGATAGACAGATGGGTAAGGGGAGAAAGAGAGAATGACCACTTGGGAGAGATGAGGATCCCGGTGCCACCACCCCGCTGACCAGAAGCTCTCGGGGTGTGCGAGAACACGTGGGCGGACGAAGAGAGAGCAGTAGGAGTAGCAGTGTTGTCTGTGGTGATCCATGTTTCCGTCAGTGCCAAGAAGTCGAGGGACTGGAGGGAGGCATAGGCTGAGATGAACTCTGCCTTGTTGGCCGCAGATCGGCAGTTCCAGAGGCTACCGGAGACCTGGAACTCCACGTGGGTCGTGCGCGCTGGGACCACCAGATTAGGGTGGCCGCGGCCACGCGGTGTGGAGCGTTTGTATGGTCTATGCAGAGAGGAGAGAACAGGGATAGACAGACACATAGTTGACAGGCTACGGAAGAGGCTACGCTAATGCAAAGGAGATTGGAATGACAAGTGGACTACACGTCTCGAATGTTCAGGAAGTTAAGCTTACGTAGCAAGAATCTTATTGACTAAAATGATTAAAATAAATGATACAGTGCTGCTGAAGTAGGCTAGCTGGCAGTGGCTGCGTTGTTGACACTACACTAATCAAGTCATTCCGTTGAGTGTAATAGTTTCTGCAGTGCTGCTATTCGGGGGCTAGCTGGCTAGCTAGCAGTGTTGTTTACGTTACGTTGCGTTAAAAAAATGACAATAGCTGGCTAGCTAACCTAGAAAATCGCTCTAGACTACACAATTATCTTTGATACAAAGACGGCTATGTAGCTAGCTACGATCAAACAAATCAAACCGTTGTACTGTAATGAAATGAAATGAAAATGTGATACTACCTGTGAATGCGACCGGGTTGTTGAGTCTATTCGGTAGACGTTGGCTAGCTGTTGGCTAGCTGTTGGCTTGCTAGCAGAGTCTCCTACGTTAAGGACGACAAATAGGACGACAAATAGCTGGCTAGCTAACCTCGGTAAATTAAGATAATCACTCTAAGACTACACACTAAACTACACAATTATCTTGGATACGAAGACAGCAAAGACAGCTATGTAGCTAGCTAACACTACACTAATCAAGTCGTTCAGTTGAGTGTAATAGTTACTACAGTGCTGCTAATCGGTGGGCGTTTGCTAGCTGGCTAGCTGGCGGGCAAATAGCAGTGTAGACTACGTTAGGACGACGAAATACGATAATTATGCAATTATCTTTGATACAAAGACGGCTATGTAGCTAGCTAAGAAGAAATTGCTAAGATTAGACAAATCAAACCGTTGTACTATAATGAAATGTGAGCTGGCTAGCTAACATTGCTAGCTGGCTAGCTGCTGGGCAAATAGCAGTGAAGACTACGTTAGGACGACGAAATACGATAATTATGCAATTATCTTTGATACAAAGACGGCTATGTAGCTAGCTAAGAAGAAATTGCTAAGATTAGACAAATCAAACCGTTGTACTATAATGAAATGTAATGAAAAAGTTATACTACCTGCGGAGCGAAGTGCCGATGCGACCGCTCGCTCCAACCCGGAAGTAGAAACACTATTAGATAACTATTAGACATGACCAGCTCTTCCACACTGATATCAGTCCCACATAGATAACTATTAGACATGACCAGCTCTTCCACACTGGTATCAGTCTCATAGATAACTATTAGACATGACCAGCTCTTCCACACTGGTATCAGTCCCATAGATAACTATTAGACATGACCAGCTCTTCCACACTGGTATCATTACCACATAGATAACTATTAGACATGACCAGCTCTTCCACACTGGTATCAGTCTCATAGATAACTATTAGACATGACCAGCTCTTCCACACTGGTATCAGTCCCATAGATAACTATTAGACATGACCAGCTCTTCCACACTGGTATCATTACCACATAGATAACTATTAGACATGACCAGCTCTTACACACTGGTATCAGTCCCAAAGATAACTATTAGACATGACCTGCTCTTCCACGCTGGTATCAGTCCCACATAGATAACTATTAAATATGACCAGCTCTTCCACACTGGTATCAGTCCCAAAGATATAGCATAGGAGGTTAGCTAGCGCCGTTAGCATTAGCTTGCTAGCAGAGCTAGAGATCAGACTATCTAGCAAGAATGTTGAGGTTAAAAACGAAAGAAACTATGTTAAGCCATGCTGATTTAGTCAAATAAGTCCAATAGGACTGAAATAATTAACAGGCTAAACACAAATGTATGAACAGTTTGGGTTTTTGACGGATATTCGCGATTTCACAGACTCCAAATATCTGTCATGATGTTGGAAAAATTGCACACAACATTGCACAGGACATTAATTGCCTTTCCAATTGTACGGACCAAGGCGATGTATGAGTTTACGTGAGTTTACGTTAGTCTGTGGACATTCTGAACCTTGTTTGAGTCAAATGGTCACATGACCAAGGAGCTATTGAAATTCGAATGGAAAAAAAGTTTGTACTTTGTTTAGGCTCCCTAACTAATTAAACTCGTAACACAAAATGCTGCTCCATTTCAACAATTTTGTATTCCTAGTTGAATTAGTTAGGAATCAATAACATGAGGATCAACATAATCAATAACATGAGCTCCACGCTGCCCGTTTCTGCATAATTCAAGCAGGCAATGAGCCTAACGTTACAGGTTTCGTTCACTAGGCTATACTATGAGTCGGCGCTCAAAAAGTAGCATTATGGCTCCTCTATCCTGGAGTCCACATAAACCCAAATTTACCACATAAATATTCCCTTACCTTTGCTGTTCTTCCATCAGAAGACCTGGAAGGAATTATACTTACCAAAAACAGCGTTTAGTTTTGCAGTCTGTGTCTTTCGGTTGACACATTTCGGTTGAAATGTAGCCAAAAGTCAAGTGGATGCGCACCAAAACGTCGAACTTACATATTATATGTCGATTAAACTTGTCAAACTAACTTCATAATCAAGCTTTAACATGTTATAAAGGTGTACAGCAATCATGAGGACGAACAGAAACGCATGCATTGTATAATCGATCTTGGAAAAAAGACAGGACCTGAGCAGAGCACGCATAAAAGTGACCTGTTTTTTCGCGTGACCGAAAGGTTTCGGCCTGCCAAAACTCTAGTGAGCACGCGATTCTCACAATGACAAGCCCCATTGAAAGCTGAGATCGCGCTGAAGACAGAGAGAGACTGTTCCCAGACCTGTAACTGCTTGGGAAGGGTGGGGGCAATGACGTCAAAGTTGGGCCAACTTTTCTGATGACAAGAGAGAGTTTGGGAGAATGACTGCCCTGAGAGTTCTGCTTTACATACAGACATAATTTCAACGGTTTTAGAAGCTTTAGAGTGTTTTCTATTCCATAATATGTTTTTATTTGCATATATTAGCAACTTTTGACAAAAATAAATTATGTTTACTATGGGCACGCAATTACTCCAGCGGGGGCAGTAGACAGCCCTATCCCCAAGAGGTTTTAAAGGATGAGAGAAGTGCTACACCTGGTGGAGAGAGATTGTGAGACAGAAATAGTTGCTTTATGCTGTACGTTATGACACGCCACGATGCAATGAATGGTCCCTTTTTTCAACTTTTAACCTCCAATACTATAGAGCCATTACCATGTCGATCAATGCTTGAATAGAAACCTAGTTCACACCCCTGATTTTGAAGTCAACACAGTCGTTACAGTCCCATTAGTTTTCTTTGTAGCCTCGTTTGAATGTTGCGGTTGCGCATATTTGTACGAAATGGGGTGAGTTTACGTTACCCTTCTAAATTGCACACTCTTGTTTGTGTACTGTAAAATCACGCAGTGTAAGATACATTTTTCATAGTTGGTCATGTCAATTAAACACCTAAGAAGCATACAGTGGATATACACCCATATGGCATAACCTGTAGTCATGTATCTTCTATATTGTTGTACATTATTATTAGTTTGACAATTAGGGGTTTCAGTCCAGTGGTGTGTTAACCCTTTTCTTTGATATTTATCGATAATAATTGGTAGTTCTAAGTACTTATTTTCCCTGTTTTTTTTTATTTTGCCACAGTATTTGACAGCGGTACACAATAGTAGAGAGACAGATAATATCTCATTTCGTTGTTAATATCAACCATAAAGGGAAATGGTACGAGAGTCATGCTATTAATTGTCCAAAGCAGGGATGGAGAGTGAGCTGGTGAGGTAGGCTGCAGTGGGTTTGATGGACAATACATATACTGAACATGGATGGAGAGTGAGCTAGTGAGGTAGGCTGGACAATACATATACTGAACATGGATGGAGAGTGAGCTAGTGAGGTAGGCTGCAGTAGGTTTGATGGACAATACATATACTGAACATGGATGGAGAGTGAGCTAGTAATGTAGGCTGCAGTGGGTTTGCTGGACAATACATATACTGAACATGTAACCAAAGTAATGGTGGCCAGTAAATCAATTAATTAAATTCTCATTTTGAAGTATTCTCTTTTTAATGGAAACATAATGGAATTCTGATTAATTATAGGCAAATGAATACAAGCCAAATTTGTATGCTGTTTTCCTTATAACTATAATCTGGTAGTAATTTAGTAGTAGAGGTAATTTCCTTTATGCCCCATTCTACACACAGCCTAAATTATTGGCACTGAACCATTTACAGGAGAATAATAAAAGTAGCATATAGGATCAAATTCAATCAAATTTTATTTATATAGCCCTTCGTACATCAGCTGATATCTCAAAGTGCTGTACAGAAACCCAGCCTAAAACCCCAAACAGCAAGCAATAGAGGTGTAGAAGCACGGTGGCTAGGAAAAACTCCCTAGAAAGGCCAAAACCTAGGAAGAAACCTAGAGAGGAACCAGGCTATGTGGGGTGGCCAGTCCTCTTCTGGCAGTGCCGGGTGGAGATTATAACAGAACATGGCCGAGATGTTCAAATGTTCATAAATGACCAGCATGGTCGAATAATAACAAGGCAGAACAGTTGAAACTGGAGCAGCAGCACAGTCAGGTGGACTGGGGACAGCAAGGAGTCATCATGTCAGGTCGTCCTGGGGCACGGTCCTTGGGCTCAGGTCCTCCGAGAGAGAGAAAGAAAGAGAGAATTAGAGAGAGCATATGTGGGGTGGCCAGTCCTCTTCTGGCTGTGCCGGGTGGAGATTATAACAGAACATGGCCAAGATGTTCAAATGTTCATAAATGACCAGCATGGTCAAATAATAGTAAGGCAGAACAGTTGAAACTGGAGCAGCAGCATGGCCAGGTGGACTGGGGACAGCAAGGAGTCATCATGTCAGGTAGTCCTGGGGCATGGTCCTAGGGCTCAGGTCCTCCGAGAGAGAGAAAGAAAGAAGGAGAGAATTAGAGAACGCACACTTAGATTCACACAGGACACCGAATAGGACAGGAGAATTACTCCAGATATAACAAACTGACCCTAGCCCCCCGACACAAACTACTGCAGCATAAATACTGGAGGCTGAGACAGGAGGGGTCAGGAGACACTGTGGCCCCATCCGAGGACACCCCCGGACAGGGCCAAACAGGAAGGATATAACCCCACCCACTTTGCCAAAGCACAGCCCCCACACCACTAGAGGGATATCTTCAACCACCAACTTACCATCCTGAGACAAGGCTGAGTATAGCCCACAAAGATCTCCGCCACGGCACAACCCAGGGGGGCGCCAACCCAGACAGGATGACCACAACAGTGAATCAACCCACTCAGGTGACGCACCCCCTGCAGGGACGGCATGAGAGAGCCCCAGTAAGCCAGTGACTCAGCCCCTGTAATAGGGTTAGACGCAGAGAATCCCAGTGGAAAGAGGGGAACTGGCCAGGCAGAGACAGCAAGGGCGGTTCGTTGCTCCAGAGCCTTTCCGTTCACCTTCCCACTCCTGGGCCAGACTACACTCAATCATATGACCCACTGAAGAGATGAGTCTTCAGTAAAGACTTAAAGGTTGAGACCGAGTTTGCGTCTCTGACATGGGTATGCAGACCGTTCCATAAAAATGGAGCTCTATAGGAGAAAGCCCTGCCTCCAGCTGTTTACTTAGAAATTCTAGGGACAATTAGGAGGCCTGCGTCTTGTGACCGTAGCGTACGTGTAGGTATGTACGGCAGGACCAAATCAGAGAGATAGGTAGGAGCAAGCCCATGTAGCTTTGTAGGTTAGCAGTAAAACCTTGAAATCAGACCTTGCTTTGACAGGAAGCCAGTGTAGAGAGGCTAGCACTGGAGTAATATGATCAAATCTTTTGGTTATAGTCAGGATTCTAGCAGCCGTATTTAGCACTAACTGAAGTTTATTTAGTGCTTTATCCGGGTAGCCGGAAAGTAGAGCATTGCAGTAGTCTAACCTAGAAGTGACAAAAGCATGGATTAATTTTTCTGCATCATTTTTGGACAGAAAGTTTCTGATGTTTGCAATATTACGTAGATGGAAAAAAGCTGTCCTCGAAATGGTCTTGATATGTTCTTCAAAAGAGAGATCAGGGTCCAGAGTAACGCCGAGGTCCTTCACAGTTTTATTTGAGACGACTGTACAACCATTAAGATTAATTGTCAGATTCAACAGAAGATCTCTTTGTTTCTTGGGACCTAGAACAAGCATCTCTGTTTTGTCCGAGTTTAATAGTAGAAAGTTTGCAGCCATCCACTTCCTTATGTCTGAAACACATGCTTCTAGCGAGGGCAATTTTGGGGCTTCACCATGTTTCATTGAAATGTACAGCTGTGTGTCATCCGCATAGCAGTGGAAGTTAACATTATGTTTTCGAATAACATCCCCAAGAGGTAAAATGTATAGTGAAAACAATAGTGGTCCTAAAACAGAACCTTGAGGAACAGCGACATTTACAGTTGATTTGTCAGAGGACAAACCATTCACAGAGACAAACTGATATCTTTCCAACAGATAAGATCTAAACCAGGCCAGAACATGTCCGTGTAGACCAATTTGGGTTTCCAATCTCTCCAAAAGAATGTGGTGATCGATGGTATCAAAAGCAGCACTAAGGTCTAGGAGCACGAGGACAGATGCAGAGTCTCGGTCCGATGCCATTAAAATGTCATTTACCACCTTCACAAGTGCCGTCTCAGTGCTATGATGGGGTCTAAAACCAGACTGAAGCATTTCGTATACATTGTTTGTCTTCAGGAAGGCAGTGAGTTGCTGCGCAACAGCCTTTTCTAAAATTTTTGAGAGGAATGGAAGATTCTATATAGGCCGATAGTTTTTTATATTTTCTGGGTCAAGGTTTGGCTTTTTCAAGAGAGGCTTTATTACTGCCACTTTTAGTGAGTTTGGTACACATCCAGTGGATAGAGAGCCAACCCTATCACAGAGTGAATAAATGTAGAGCGTTTGTAGACTTTGAGCAAAAATATTAAGTGACAGTTTCATCAGTACGTGCTTAAAGAAAGTCATATCACAAAGATCACAGATGACAGTGCCCATCAAATCTATGACAATGGAAAATTAATTGTAAGCACCAAAGTGTGTTAAAGTGTGTGTGTCAAAATAATAACTGAAAACGTCAGTTGTTGAACATAATACTTCTATTTGCAATAGCAATTTATGATATATGCAGTTGATGAATATTCCATGTATCAACACTACATGTAGGACGGACATAAAACACATACAGTATACACATACAGTATACTGGGGTGGCAGGGTAGCCTAGTGGACTAGTAACTGGAAGGTTGCAAGTTCAAACCCCCGAGCTGAAAAGGTACAAATCTGTCATTCTGCCCCTGAACAGGCAGTTAACCCACTGTTCCTAGGAGGAGGATGTATCTCCTCGTACCTCTGGCACTTTAGTCTGACTGACAGACTGTGCACCACAGAGCCAATCAGGAGAGAATACATACAGGTCAACGGTGCCAATTGAAAGTCAAGGGGTGTGTCTGTGCCTTTTGGATTACTCTCTCTTTACAGAGAACCCCTGTGGTTCAAGTCAAGAGCTACCCTTCCCCTTTCAGTCTGCACTGCGCATGTCTGAAAGTGACAGAGCCAGCAGCCAACAGTTTTTCACAGTATGTCATAAAAAATGATTACACTTATCTTGACTTATGTACAGTAAACACATACAGTATACACATACAGTATACTCATACATAAAACACTTATGTAAAATGCTAATATGTATGAGATCCAGTACAATGGTCAACTGACTATAAGGGTAGTCAGTGGACATTCTGAACCTTGCTTGAAGTCAGTAGGTCATATGACCAAAGAGCTATTGAAATTCAAACATTTTTAACAGTTTTCCATGAACATAGTCAAAAATCATGTTTGACGCAATTTGAAAGCAAAATCTTGTACATTACTGATAGGAGAGATGATAAGGACACCATGAGCCAATTTCCAGCATGCTGCAACTGTTAAATATAGTTTTAAACAGTTTTCCATGAACACAGTCTAAAATCATGTTTGCAGAAATGTGTACAGCATTGTTAATTTGTAAAGCATTGTTAATAAATCATTTAAAATAGTGCGAGTTGTAAAACGACAAAAAAAGTATGTGCAATGTGTGTCTATGCCATTGGGTTAGCTGCAACCAGTTTTGAACGTTTTAGGAGTAATGGTTAAAGAGCTATTGAAATTTGAACATTTTGATTTGTCACTATGTTGACGGTCCCTAAATGCTGTTGGTGGACATAAGGAAAACTACAGGCGAATATCCAATCTGAAATGGTCTTTACCTCGGTAGGCTGAATGTACATTTCTGTGACACACTATCTAGCTTGCTAACTCAGTGGCTGCGTTTCAAAGTCATAAAAGACACACCCTGGTCCTCGCCTTATGTCCTTGGGGGAATCCCCGCGGCCATATTTGTTGTCAGTCCAATTGATTAGCCAAACAAGGGAAGTTTGCAACGTAAGCCCCTCAGCCCTTGTTTTAAATGTGGAGTTTGCGAGTGTACAATTATGTTCACTTCGGAGCCTGAAATGCCCCAACTTTTCAATTCGCGATGATTGTATATCTGCTAATAAAAGTCCACTAAAACTTAAAACCTCAACATGGAGTCAACATAAAAGTGTAAGTAAAAACGAATGTAAATAATTTAGGATGTGTGCTACTAATACACAAACACGTCTTGTAAAAGTAATTATATTTTTGTTTGATCAGCTTTTGGAAATTGTAGAAATGTTCCTTCTTCAGAAGTAGCTAGGCAGGCTAACGTTAGTTAGCTAATTCATTTGTTTGCTGTCATACACTAGTAGGCTGGGCACATGACATTTTTAACAACGTTTTTTTCTGATAACTAGTTCATTGCATCCGCCGTGGAGCCCAGTTTCATAATATGACCATATTTCCCAGCTGCTTGCCTACGTTTTGAAGTAATCACGAAAAAACAGGCCTTATTTTAGTGCATTTTTCACCTTGCCAGCTCCTATTAATTCTATTGAGCACCGTGGCACCAACTCGCCTTCCGAACGTTCTATTCCCAGCCCATTGTTCTAGTTCCCAATACCTGCTTCGCTATTGCTGGCAATACCTGCTCACATTGTTTATAGTTCAAATGTAAACAACGACAAAAATCTACTGAGAGGTCGGCCTATTGTTTCCTATTGGGCAAATATTGGCATGTCTGTCTATTTCGCCAAATATCTCGCAATGTGTATATTTGGATTTTTCAGATGCCATTTTAATCGTGATAATCTTCTCTTTCTAATTATGTAAGTCTGGTGAGTGAGCTTGGATGTCATCAAATGTTCGCCTCAAAATACGTTTTGCCCTTGGAACGCTGGGCTCCCCCCCATTGTTTTCCTATTGAGAGGCATGCCGGTCTATTTCGCCAAGTATCTCACAATGTGTATATTTACATTTTTTCAAGTCGGACACTATTTTAATCAGGAGAATCTCCTCTTTGTAATTATATAATTCTGGGAAGCGAGCTCGTTTAAAAAAAAAACGAGGAATAGTTTTCATTGTTTCCCTACTGTCTCATTACGCAGACATAACCCCTGTTGACAATATTGAGGTGCGGATGTTTTACTTTCTGCCCAAGTTGTTTTTTTCCAGTTTTGTCTGACGAACAGATTGTAGTGGTAAAATAAAAAGGGATACATTTTTTTGTGCCATTTAGGCAAAATGGAATTCTAAGCATCACTCCAGTCAAAACAGGCTCTGTGAACGCGCTAGTGTTCCAGCTTAGCAAACTTTCTTTTGCTGTTTTTCAGCCTTGGGTGATTTTGACTCATTCTATTGTCCAGCCTAACAGTAGGCGCATATGAATAATGCTATAGTTAATATAAGTAGACATGCAATCATAATTGACTGTAGAGCATATAAAGCACCCACAAGCTACCGATGGCTGAAAACACAATCATCACAGGATGAACGAGTGACGAATTTCCGGGCAAGGGCGGTCCATTTAAAAATGATTCCTTCCTCCCTCTCCCCAAGAGTATACTCGTCAGACATTCTGATACGTCATCATTTGGAATGCACCCAGTGACTGCTGCTTGGCAAATAAATATGTGCCTCTTCTTCTATGGTATATTGGCAATCACACAATTTAATGTGAATCCCGCCACCTGCTATGCGGGATGGAAACACGATTTTATAAATAAAACAAATCAAATCACTTTTCAGTTAAAAAAAAATCTGATCCCTACACAGGCTCAAGGGGAACCCGGGGGGGGGGGGGGGTTCTTCGGCACCAGTACCCCTTGCAAGTCTTCAAATTTAAAATCCTTGAGTCCCAAAACCTTTTCTGCTGCAGGCACAATAATGTTTAATTTCTTCGACTTCTTTGAGATTTGTGCTGTACAGTTTATAACTGTGGCAATGAACGCAAAAAAAAATCCACCTTTTTAACACACAGGGTATCTTTTGTCTGACGGCAAACATTAACTACAGGCTGTGGTGTATCCACTACCATCTCTTCACTAGTATCATCTGTTTTCTCAATTATTTTAATCGCCTCCGCATAGGAGTTTCGATTGCTCACTAACTTTTGCCACCTCAATTTATTTCACACCCTTACAGGGCACTCCAGGAACTCAGGATCATGTTCTCCACCACAATTGCCACACCATCGTTCTTCTACACACCATTCTTCAGTATGCTTGGTTTGTTGGCACACACTTGAAACATGGCTAAATCCTTTACAATTCTAACACTGCAGTGGTTTGGGGACGAAAGCTTTTACGGCGTACAGTGGGGCAAAAAAGTATTTAGTCAGCCACCAATTGTGCAAGTTCTCCCAATTAAAAAGACGAGAGAGGCCTGTAATTTTCATCATAGGTACACTTCAACTATGACAGACAAAATGAGAAAGTCCAGAAAATCACATTGTAGGATTTTTAATGAATTTATTTGCAAATTATGGTGGAAAATAAGTATTTACATAACCAGGCTTCACATGCTTAGGTATTTGCTCTTCATCAAAAAACGACCGGACCGACAGACTCTCTTCTTTTCCTTCAGTCACCCAGCATGTCAGACGCCAGGCACCAACCACACCAGGAATTCTCCTCAGGTATTCAACCTGGCATCCGTCGTCACCCCTGAGATGACTCCTTTGACAGGTGCTCTACTCCAAAGTTCCAAACACAAAACTTCTGTTGTCCAGATTCTTTTGAGGCTCACTGCAATCTTCCTCTGTTCTTCATAAATACAATGAATCAAAATAAGACCACTCTTGGTCACTCTGACAGACTCCACTTTTCCAAGCGCATACTTCACCATTTGACACCTCAAACGGGTTTAAATATGCACTTCTTCCTGTTCACAGTGTACTCTATGCGAAATCAGACTAGTGGCACAAAACCAACCAAAATAATAATCATTCCCAGTGAGCACATGTGCTGAGGATGACATGCTGACTACACCGCGCATGCGTCATCACGCGTATGGATTTTGTCCCCACACACCAGACTCGATCAGGCAGGTTGAAATATCAAAACAAACTCTGAACCAACTATATTAATTTGAGAACAGGTCAAAAAGCATTAAACATGTATGGTAATTTACCTAGCTAGCTTGCTGTTAATAGCTAATTTGTCCTGGGATTAAAACATTGGGTTGTTATTTTACCTGAAATGCAAAAAAGTCTGTAATTAGTGTCCAGTAGAGGTCAATGTTTTAGAAGCCACAGCGGGATCCAGTGACTGAGGGATCAAACTAAGCTTTGATCATTTATCACGTGGTAACTGCTTGTCAATTTTGCTTTGGGTTTGAATGAGTCTTTTTAAACTCACTTAAACATATAAACAAAAAAACTTTGGATCCATAATTTGATAATTACCAATAACTACGAGTCGTTTCATTTATAATCATTGTTTAAGAAAAAATAAAGAAAAATAGGCACTCTCAAGATTTGATACTAGTGTGCTATGATTTCAGGATAGATTCCTTCTGGTTCTACACCCTAAGCAATTTTTCCACCTGTTAAGTTGAAATATCTAGAAAAAAACAAAAAGCTTCCAGCAGAGGTCGGCACTTTCAGTTCCGACACCTGTCAGATGGTAGTGTGACGTCTGAAGCTTCAAACGTCATCACATGGTATTGTTACTTTGATACAAGCATCACGATGTTGTATCGAATCCATAGTGCTTTGAAAACTGTGTCGGAGCTCTGATATAAGTCGTCCCATCACTAGTAATGGCTTTCCTTATGCACTGCTCAAAAAAATTAAGGGAACACTAAAATAACACATCCTAGATCTGAATGAATGAGATATTCTTCTTAAATACTTTTTTCTTTACATATTCGAATGTGCTGACAACAAAATCACACAAAAAGTATCAATGGAAATCAAATTTATCAACCCATGGAGGTCTGGATTTGGAGTCACACTCAAAATTAAAGTGGAAAACCACACTACAGGCTGATCCAACTTTGATGTAATGTCCTTAAAACAAGTCAAAATGAGGCTCAGTAGTGTGTGTGGCCTCCACGTGCCTGTATGACCTCCCTACAACGCCTGGGCATGCTTCTGATGAGGTGGCGGATGGTCTCCTGAGGGATCTCCTCCCAGACCTGGACTAAAGCATCCGCCAACTCCTGGACAGTCTGTGGTGCAACGTGGTGGATGGAGCGAGATATGATGTCCCAGATGTGCTCAATTGGATTCAGGTCTGGGGAACGGGCGGGCCAGTCCATAGCATCAATGCCTTCCTCTTGCAGAAACTGCTGACACACTCCAGCCACATGAGGTCTAGCATTGTCTTGCATTAGGAGGAACCCAGGGCCAACCGCGCCAGCATATGGTCTCACAAGGGGTCTGAGGATCTCATCTCGGTACCTAATGGCAGTCAGGCTACCTCTGGCGAGCACATGGAGGGCTGTGCGGCCCCCCAAAGAAATGCCACCCCACACCATGACTGACCCACCGCCAAACCGGTCATGCTGGAGGATGTTGCAGGCAGCAGAACGTTCTCCACGGCGTCGCCAGACTCTGTCACGTCTGTCACATGTGCTCAGTGTGAACCTGCTTTCATCTGTGAAGAGCACAGGGCGCCAGTGGCGCCAAACGTCCTGCACGGTGTTGGGCTGTAAGCACAACCCCCACCTGTGGACGTCGGGCCTTCATACCACCCTCATGGAGTCTGTTTCTGAGCGTTTGAGCAGACACATGCACATTTGTGGCCTGCTGGAGGTCATTTTGCAGGGCTCTGGCAGTGCTCCTCCTGCTCCTCCTTGCACAAAGGCGGATGTAGCGGTCCTGCTGCTGGGTTGTTTCCCTCCTACGGCCTCCTCCACGTGCCCTGATGTACTGGCCTGTCTCCTGGTAGCGCCTCCATGCTCTGGACACTACGCTGACAGACACAGCAAACCTTTTTGCCACAGCTCGCATTGATGTGACATCCTGGATGAGCTGCACTACCTGAGCCACTTGTGTGGGTTGTAGACTCCGTCTCATGCTACCACTAGAGTGAAAGCACCGCCAGCATTCAAAAGTGACCAAAACATCAGCCAGGAAGCATAGGAACTTAGAAGTGGTTTGTGGTCACCACCTGCAGAACCACTCCTTTATTGGGGGTGTCTTGCTATATCTTGCCTATAATTTCCACCTGTTGTCTATTCCATTTGCACAACAGCATGTGAAATTTATTGTCAATCAGTGTTGCTTCCTAAGTGGACAGTTTTATTTCACAGAAGTGTGATTGACTTGCAGTTACATTGTGTTGTTTAAGTGTTCCCTTTATTTTTTCGAGCAGTGTATTTACGTACCATATGAGGATGATACATGAGAACAGAAAAACAATTATGTGCTTGTAATATACCCATCCTCTGGCTGTGGTTCAATGTGGAGTCGTACTCTTGAGGCAGGACTTTCATACCATAATAGCAGCTTGACATGTAACAGTCGCATTTCCTTCAATTCTTCTGCAATTTCTTGAGGATTAATGATTAACCAATGGAAGCATTATAGAACAATTAAAACCACTGATCTGAACGATATAAATACCAAAGGTTTTAGGGTCCATACACAGATTGGCTATACACATCCATAGGCATTTGGTCTTTTTATCCTCCAACACTATACAATAAGCAATAAAAGTGTTTGCTACGTTACTTCAGCTGCATTGCATGGCAAATATTTGATGGCAAATATCTTCAATCTCTAACATTAGCGTTACTACAATGACAAGTGGAAATAATTTTCGACTATTGCAGCAGACAACCACTCCCATCAGCTAACAACAACAAGAAGCGGCACCAGTGGGAATGCCATCACCAAGACTGGACCAAGACTGGAAAAACATTGCCTGGTCTGACGAATCCCGGTTCCTGTTGTGTCAGGATTTGGCGTAGGCAGCATGAGTCCATTGTTTTTTTTCTTTAACCTTTATTTTGACAGGGAAGTATTGCTGACACTAGGGTCTCATTTACAAACACAATTACAAAACATATTCAGAAAACCAGACACATTTATCAACAGAGGTCTCTGATCATTACTCTGAACTGATCAAGAGGGACCAGAACACCTCATCAGAGTTGTTCCACATGAAGGGTGCAAAAAAACTAAAAGCAGCTTTACCCAACTCTGGAGACCAAAGGGACCTCCAGTGTTATCCAAGCCTGAGACTGGGTTTGATCATTTCTTATGTCTAAATTGAATTAATGATGATAGATGCAAAGGAAGTTTCTGCATGAGTGCTTTGTAGATAAACACAAGAAAATGCTGCTCTCTCCTTATATACAAAGAGGCCCAACCCACCTGGCCACGTCATGCCTGGTGTCAACGGTACAGGCTGGTGACAGTGGTGTAATGGATGTAAAATTTTTTCCGTGTAATGAAAAGAAAATGTTTCTCCTTGCCAATGTGAACAAACTGAATGTAAGCATGCAGGGGAAATACAAAATAATTCTGGCTAAGTTGACATGCTGGAAAGTGAAATTGAACAGCTGATTGAGCTGTTCAAATGCTGCAGACAACCAGTGGTGACAACGTCGTTCAGGGCAGGTGGAGCTTTTGTTTCGCATGTTATTTGCATGTTATTTTGGCATTAATACGTGTCACATATCAGTTTGAAAACAATGTTAAAAATATATATAATTTGAGGTAATAAAGCCGCATAAAAACATGGTCTCTTTTTTTATTTTCTTGAGTAAGACAGCTCCAAAATGCAGGTGTTTCAGCCTAGCTCGGTGCTTTCTGTGGTGGTGGGGCAAGCCAGCGGAAAATACAGAGCATTGCGCCGTGATTGGCTCAGTGTCCTGTCACTCATGGGGACACTACGTCACCGCCAAGTCTAAGGGTAGAGCTAGAAAATTCAAGCCCTTTGGGTGCTGCCATAGACTTACATTAGAAGTGCCCATCCAAGAAGGCTCAAGGTCATTGGCCACAGATAAAATTACATCACATATCTACATTGTTGCTAACTGCAAACATTGCAAAGCAATCATTAGCCTGCTATTCAGTGGAGTGTCTGTGTGGTCCCAAGTCTAAGATTAAGGGTCTCTTTTCCTTGTTAAAAATTATAAACATTCAACATTGGCCATGCTGTCAATGAAGCATGATTTGTGCCGCGCTCAAAACAACCGTTAGCTCGGAACTGCAAAATCTGACTTTAGTGAGTTCAAGACAACTGGGAACTCGGGAAAAATGAGCTGCGACTAGGAAGATATGTTGTGAACTTTCATCCAACTCGGAATTGTAAATTCGGAACTTGGGCCTCTTTCTAGAGCTACTACCTGAAGATCACTGACGTCATCACGAGTCAATCTTTTTTTCAGAGTTTCCAGTTGTCTTGAAAGCACCATAAATCCAGACAATGTCCTACTTTGATGACAAAGTTTGCCCACGAAGGACCGCCGCGCAACCTTCCTGTTCAAGTGAGCACAGCACAACAAGGTGAGTCCAAAAATGTACTATATGCTCCTGCATAAATGATGTAATATGCCAGGGAGATATGTATACTGTAGCTAAAAAAGTAATACTTAGTGTATGTTGAGTTGTACGCTGTTAGTATCCTATGTGACTCGCCATAATAATTTGGTCTATTTTCACCTCTTAATTTCGACTACTGTTCTGACTTGGTGGTGCACATGTAGCCTATAACCTGTTTTTGAGAAATGTAATCATCAAATATTTTAAGAGCTTTCATTGTCTGCTTATATGCCCCCTTTATTTATCATACGGTTCTGACTTGTTGTACAGGGAGAACACTGTAAGAACTGCCCATGTTCTGAATTCTGTTGCTGTACATTTCAAGTGCCGAACAAATAGTTATATTGACTACGTCTGTCCTAGCTCGCTCATTAATGTCTTAATCGAAATTACGGAATGCCTCTTATCCGGTTGTCGTCCCCTTATGCCATAGTTTGTACATCTCAATTGTGAGTACAAACCACATTTGTTTAAGCAAGTCAGCTATATCAGCTATGTTTTTTTAAAGGCATTCTAAAATGTATTAAATAGTTTCCCCCCCTCATCAATCTACACACAATACCCCATAATGACAAAGCAAAAAAAGGTTTTTAGAAATGTTTGCAAATGAATAAAAAACAAACAAGGAATACCTTATTTATATAAGTATTTAGACCCTTTTCTATGAGACTTGAAATTGAGCTCAGGTGCATCCTGTTTCCATTGATCATCCTTGAGATGTTTCTTCAACTTGGAGTCCACCTTTGGTAAATTCAATTGATTGGACATGATTTGTAAAGGCACACACCTGTCTATATAAGTTCCCACAGGTGACAGTGCATGTCACAGCAAAAACCAAGCCATGAGGTCGAAGGAATTGTCCGTCGAGTGCCGAGACAAGATTGTGTCGAGGCACAGATCTGGGGAAGGGTACCAAAAAATGTCTGCAGCATTGAAGGTCCCCAAGAACACAGTGGCCTCCATTCTTAAATGGAAAAGGTTTGAAACCATCAAGACTCTTCCTAGAACTGGCCACCCGGACAAACTGAGTAATCGGGGCAGAAGGGCCTTGGTCAGGGAGGCTACCAAGAACCCGATGGTCCCTCTGGCAGAGCTCTGGAGTTCCTCTGTGGAGATGGTTGTCCTTCTGGAAGGTTCTCCCATCTCTGCAGCACTCCACCAATCAGGCCTTTATGGTAGAGGGGCCTGACGTAAGCCACTCCTCAGCACTCTAAGGCACATGACAGCCCACTTGGAGTTTGCCAAAAGGATGTTTTTTAGTGTCAGGGACTAGTCAGGATCGAGGGAAAGATGAATGGAGAGATCCTTGATGAAAACCTGCTCCAGAGCGCTCAGGACCTCCGACTGGGGCAAAGGTTCACCTTCCAACAGGACAACAACCCTAAGCACACAGCCAAGACAACGCAGGAGTGGCTTAGGGACAAGTCAAATCATATCAAATGTATTTATATAGCCCTTCGTACATCAGCTGATATCTCAAAGTGCTGTACAGAAACCCAGCCTAAAACCCCAAACAGCAAGCAATGCAGGTGTAGAAGCACGGTGGCGCCCTAGAAAGGCCAAAACTCCCTAGAAAGGCCAAAACCTAGGAAGAAACCTAGAGAGGAACTAGGCTATGAGGGGTGGCCAGTCCTCTTCTGGCTGTGCCAGGTGGAGATTTTAACAGAACATGGCCAAGATGTTCAAATGTTCATAAATTACCAGAATGGTCAAATAATAATAATCACAGTTGTTGTCGAGGGTGCAGCAAGTCAGCACCTCAGGAGTAAATGTCAGTTGGCTTTTCATAGCCGATCATTAAGAGTATCTCTACCAATCCTGCTGTCTCTAGAGAGTTGAAAACAGCAGGTCTGGGACAGGTAGCACGTCCGGTGAACAGGTCAGGATTCCATAGCCGCAGGCAGAACAGTTAAAACTGGAGCAGCAGCATGGCCAGGTGATCTGGGGGCAGCAAGGAGTCATCATGCCAGGTAGTCCTGAGGCATGGTCCTAGGGCTCAGGTCCTCCGAGAGAGAGAAAGAAAGAGAGAGAGAATTAGAGAAAGCATACTTAAATTCAGACAGGACACCGGATAAGACTCTGGAGAAGTACTCCAGATATAACAAACTGACCCTAGCCCCCCGACACATACATTACTGCAGCATAAATACTGGAGGCTGAGACAGGAGGGGTCAGGAGACACTGTGGCCCCATCCGATGACAACCCGGACAAGGCCAAACAGGAAGGATATAACCCCACCCACTTTGCCAAAGCACAGCCCCCACACCACTAGAGGGATATCTTCAACCACCAACTTACCATCCTGAGACAAGGCCGAGTATAGCCCACAAAGATCTACGCCACAGCACAACCCAAGGGGGGGGGGGGGGCAACCCAGACAGGAAGATCAGGTCAGTGACTCAACCCACTCAAGTGACGCACCCCTCCTAGGGACGGCATGAAAGAGTCTCTGGATGTCCTTGAGTGGCCGAGCCAGAGCCCAGACTTGAACCCGATCGAACATCTCTGAAGAAAGACCTGAAAATATCTGTGCAGCAACTCTCCCATCCAACCTGACAGAGCTTGAGAGGATCTGCAGAGAGGAATGGGAGAAACTCCTCAAATACATGTCTGCCAAAATTGTAGCGTCATACACAAGAAGACTCAATTCTGTAATTGCTACCAAAGGTGCTTTAACAAAGTACTGAGAAAAGAGTCTGAGCACTTAGTGGGGAAAACAAGTATTTGATACACTGGCGATTTTGCAGGTTTTCCTACTTACAAAGCATGAAGAGGTCTGTAATTTTTTTAAATCATATGTACACTTCAACTGTGAGAGACGGAATCTAAAGCAAAAATCCAGAAAATCACATTGTATGATTTTTAAGTAATTAATTTGCATTTTATTCCATGACATTAGTATTTGATACATCAGAAAAGCAGAACTTAATATTTGGTACAGAAACCTTTGTTTGCAATTACAGAGATCATACGTTTTCTGTAGTTCTTGACCAGGTTTGCACACACTGCAGCAGGGATTTTGGCCCACTCCTCCAAATAGGTTTCAGGTTTCGGGGCTGTCGCTGGGCAATACGGACTTTCAGCTACCTCCAAAGATTTTCTATTGGGTTCAGGTCTGGAGACTGACTAGGCCACTCCAGGACCATGAGATGCTTCTTACGGAGCCACTCCTTAGTTGCCCTGGCTGTGTGTTTCGGGTCGTTGTCATGCTGTAAGACCCAGCTACGACCCATCTTCAATGCTCTTACTGAGGGAATGAGGTTGTTGGCCAAGATCTCGTGATACATGGCCCCATCCATCCTCCCCTCAATACTGTGCAGTCGTCCTGTCCCCTTTGCAGAAAAGCATCCCCAAAGAATGATGTTTCCACCTCCATGCTTCACGGTTGGGATGGTGTTCTTGGGGTTGTACTCATCCTTCTTCTTCCTCCAAAGACGGTAAGTGTAGTTTAGACCAAAAAGCTCTATTTTTGTCTCATCAGACCACATGACCTTCTCCCATTATTCCTCTGGGTCATCCAGATGGTCATTGGCAAACTTCAGATGGGCCTCGACATGCGCTGGCTTGAGCAGAGGGACCTTGCGTGCGCTTTTAATCCATGAGTGTGTTACTAATGGTTTTCTTTGAGACGGTGGTCCCAGCTCTCTTCAGGTCATTGACCAGGTCCTGCCGTGTAGTTCTGAGCTGATTCCTCACCTTCCTCATTGATGCCACACGAGGTGAGATCTCGCATGGAGCCCCAGACCGAGGGTGATTGACTGTCATCTTGAACTTCTTGCATTTTCTAATAATTGCGCCAAAAGTTGTTGCCTTCTCACCAAGCTGCTTGCCTATTGGTCCTGTCGCCCATCCCAGCCTTGTGCAGGTCTACAATTTTATCCCTGATGTCCTTACACAGCTCTCTGGTCTTGGCCATTGTGGAGAGGATTGAGTGTGTGGACAGGTGTCTTTTATACAGGTAATGAGTTCAAACAGGTGCAGTTAATACAGGCAATGAGTGGAGAACAGGAGGGATTCTTAAAGAAAAACTAACAGGTCTGTGAGAGCCGGAATTCTTACTGGTTGGTAGGTTATCAAATACTTATGTCATGCAATAAAATGAAATAATTACTTAAAAATCATACAATGTGATTTTCTGGATTTTTGTTTTAGATTATGTCTCTCACAGTTGAGGTGTACCTATGATAACAATTACAGACCTCTACATGCTTTGTATGTAGGAAAACCTGCAAAATAGGCAGTGTATCAAATACTTGTTCTCCCCACTGTACATAATCTCATTTACCCCTTTAGATTTGTGTGTATTAGGTACTTGTTGGGGAATTTTTAGATTACTTGTTAGATATTACTGCACTGTCGGAACTAGAAGCACAAGCATTTCGCTACACACAAGCTAATCCAAGTTGATCATTTTAAAAGGCTAATTGATCATTATAACACCATTTTGCAGTTATGTTAGCACAGATGAAAACTGTAGTTCTGATTAAAGAAGCAATTACAACTGGCCTTCTTTAGACTAGTTGAGTATCTGGAGCATCAGCATTTGTGGGTTCGATTACAAGCTCAAAATGGCCAAAAACAAAGAACTTTCTTCTGAAACTCATCAGTCTATTCTTGTTCTGAGAAATGAAGGCTATTTCATGCGAGAAATTTCGTAAATTTTAAATCGCAAACTGGCGCTAACCAGAATAGCAAAAGGGGTGGGAGACCCCGGTGCACAACTGAGCAAGAGGACAAGTACAGTTGAAGTCACAAGATTACATACACCTTAGCTAAATACAATTCCTGACATTTAATCCGAGTAAAAAGTCCCTGTTTTAGGTCAGTTAGGATCACCACTTTATTTTAAGAATGTGAAATGTCAGAATAATGGTAGAGAGAATTATTTATTTCAGCTTGTATTTCTTTCATCACATTCCCAGTGGGTCAGAAGTTTACATACACTCAATCAGTATTCGGTAGCATTGCCTTTAAATTGTTTAACTTGGGTCAAATGTTTCGGTTGGCCTTCCACAAGCTTCCCACAATAAGTTGGGTGAATTTTGGTCCATTCCTCCTGACAGAGCTGGTGTCATTGAGTCAGGTTTGTAGGCCTCCTTGCTCGCACACACTTTTTCAGTTCTGCCCACAAATTTTCTGTAGGATTGAGGTCAGGGCTTTGTGATGGCCACTCCAATACCTTGACTTTGTTGTCCTTAAGCCATTATGCCACAACTTTGGAAGTATTCTTGGGGTCATTGTCCATTTAGAAGACCCATTTGTGACCAAGCTTTAACTTCCTGACTGATGTCTTGAGATGTCTTGAGATGTTGCTTCAATATATCCACATAATTGGCCTCATGATGCCATCTATTTTGTGAAGTGCACCAGTCCCTCCTGCAGCAAATCACCCCCACAACTTGATGCTGCCACCCCCGTGCTTCACGGTTGGGAAGGTGTTCTTCGGCTTGAAAGCCTCCACCTTTTTCCTTCAAACATATTAATGGTCATCATGGCCAAACAGTTCTATTTTTGTTTCATCAGACCAGAGGACATTTTTCTAAAAAGTATATTTTTTCCCATGTGCAGTTGCAAACCGTATTCTGGCTTTTTTTATGGCGGTTTTGGAGCAGTGGCTTCTTCCTTGCGGAGCGGCCTTTCAGGTTTTGTCGATATAGGACTCGTTTTACGGTGGAAATAAGATACTTTTGTACCTGTTTCCTCCAGCATCTTCACAAGGTATTTTGCTGTTCTGGGATTGATTTACACTTTTTGCACCAAAATACGTTAATCTCTAGGAGACAGAACGCGTCTCCTTCTTGAGCGGTATGATGGCTGCGTGGTCCCGTGGTGTTTATACTTGTGTACTATTGTTTGTACAGATGAACGTGATACCTTCAGGCGTTTGGAAATTGCTCCCAAGGATGAACCAGACTTGTGGAGGTCTACACTTTTTTCCTGAGGTCTTGGCTGATTTCTTTGGATTTTCCCATGATGTCAAGCAAAGAGGCACTGAGTTTGAAGGTAGGACTTGAAATACATCCACAGGTACACCTCCAATTGACTCAAATGATGTCAGTTAGCCTATCAGAAGCTTCTAAAGCATGACATTTTATGTAAATTTCCGAGCTGTTTAAAGGTACTTGGTAAACTTCTGACACCACTGGAAATGTGATATTATACTTCAGTAATCCACAATGACCTGGTGATGTAACAGTCTAATAATGACATTGTCTTCCATATTCCTACAGATACCTTGTAACTGGAGATCCCTTCAAAAACGATTGCCTACAATTACCGTGTAGGGAGCACTGCAAGGTTGGGTGACCAGGGCCATCTAGCACTGCCTCCCTTGGGGAATTCAGGCATGTGAAGGCTACTTCTGTCCTGATTAACTTCATGAGGATGGACACGAGGACCAGGAGGGGATCTGCACCTCTCCTTCGTGTCCCAGAGGAGAAGTCTGCTGCTCTTGCAGGATGTTTCAAGGATGGGGTCTGTTTTTTGGAACAATTAGACACCCTATAACCCACACCCGTGTATCAATTTGATTGATGGATTGTGTTGTGCCATGAGCAGGCTCATGTTTATAACTGTGGCTCCCTCCACCTACAAAAATTCAACAAGAGGGTCAACCATAGAGAAGAGTAAGACACTTCATTATTTCTATAACTACGCTATATTGTTTGTCCTCGCGTGTCCGTTCAGATCCCTGTTGAACACAGTCTCTTTAACTACCTTATTTTCTCACTAACAGTCTCTCTCCTTCATTTCATCCCTCTCTCCCCTTCTCCCTAAATCCTCTAGGTTATATCAGCTGTGTCGGTGAACCTCTCCCGCATCTGAAATGACTACATAGAGGGCACAGCATGATCAGAGGTGAGAGGTCACCTGGTCAGGTCACCAGGAAGTATTATTAAAGAGATGCTTTATATTGAAATACAGATAGAGATGTAGTAGTCCCAGAGTTAATGATCCAAGGTCAGTTTTGCATTTCACCTCCTGATGATTGAGTGTTAGAATAGAAAAAAACAACAACACTTAAACATGCTCTCCCTCGTCTGCAGGTATGTTTTGTTGAGAGAGGATGCCAAACCCCAGTCCTGTCATCGCCACCTCACCCGCTCTTAAGATAACCTTCAGGCCGACTGGGAGCCCAAGGCTGGCTAGGAGACACCATTATGTAATTGTGATGAACAGAGAGAGTATTCATCAATCATATGCTGTATTCCCTGCTCCTCTGTTCTTACCTCTTTCCCTTTTATACGTCTCTCGTCACCTCTTTATTCCTGTTTTTATAAGGCACACCAGATGTGCATTGAAGTACAGATTGAACTTGTACAGTGGGGCAAAAAAGTATTTAGTCAGCCACCAATTGTGCAAGTTCTCCCACTTAAAAAGATGAGAGGCCTGTAATTTTCATCATAGGTACACTTCAACAGACAAAATGAGGAGAAAAAAATCCAGAATATCACATTGCAAATAAATTCATTAAAATCCTACAAATGATGGTGGAAAATAAGTATTTGGTCAACAACAAAAGTTTATCGCAATACTTTGTTATATACCCTTTGTTGGCAATGACAGAGGTCAAACGTTTTCTGTAAGTCTTCACAAGGTTTTCACACACGGTTGCTGGTATTTTGGCCCATTCCTCCATGCAGATCTCCTCTAGAGCAGTGATGTTTTGGGCTTTCAACTCCCTCCAAAGATTTTCTATGGGGTTGAGATCTGGAGACTGGCTAGGCCACTCCAGGACCTTGAAATGCTTCTTACGAAGCCACTCCTTCATTGCCCGGGCGGTGTGTTTGGGATCATTGTCATGCTGAAAGACCCAGCTACGTTTCATCTTCAATGCCCTTGCTGATGGAAGGAGGCTTTCACTCAAAATCTCACGATACATGGCCCCATTCATTATTTCCTTTACACGGATCAGTCGTCCTGGTCCCTTTGCAGAAAAACAGCCCCAAAGCATGATGTTTCCACCCCCATGCTTCACAGTAGGTATGGTGTTCTTTGGATGCAACTCTGCATTCTTTGTCCTCCAAACACGACGAGTTGAGGTTTTACCAAAAAGTTATATTTTGGTTTCATCTGACCATATGACATTCTCCCAATCTTCTTCTGGATAATCCAAATGCTCTCTAGCAAACTTCAGACGGGCCTGGACATGTACTGGCTTAAGCAGGGGGACACGTCTGGCACTGCAGGATTTGAGTCCCTAGTGTGTTACCGATGGTAGGCTTTGTTACTTTGGTCCCAGCTCTCTGCAGGTTATTCACTAGGTCCCCCCCATGTGGTTTTGGGATTTTTGCTCACCGTTCTTGTGATCATTTTGACCCCACGGGGTGAGATCTTGCGTGGAGTCCCAGATCGAGGGAGATTATCAGTGTTCTGGTATGTCTTCCATTTCCTAATAATTGCTCCCACAGTTGACTTCTTCAAACCAAGCTGCTTACCTATTGCAGATTCAGTCTTCCCAGCCTGGTGCAGGTCTACAATTTTGTTTCTGGTGTCCTTTGACAGCTCTTTGGTCTTGGCCATAGTGGAGTTTGGAGTGTGACTGTTTGAATTTGTGGACAGGTGTCTTTTATACTGATATCAAGTTCAAACAGGTGCCATTAATATAGGTAACGAGTGGAGGACAGAGGAGCCTCTTAAAAAAGAAGTTACAGGTCTGTGAGAGCCAGAAATCTTGCTTTTTGTAGGTGACCAAATACTTATTTTAAACCATAATTTGCAAATAAATTAATTAAAAATCATACAATGTGATTTTCTGGATTTCTTTCTCTCATTTTGTCTGTCAAAGTTAGTGCACCTATGATGAAAATTACAGGCCTTTCATCTTGTTAAGTGGGAGAACTTTCACAAATGGTGGCTGGCTAAATACTTTTTTGCCCCATTGTATGTATTATGTATTTATAACTCTTGGATAATGAATTTCTCAATAAAGCGTTTCACATTATCTACTGGTTGAAATTAAGTCTCATTTGATGAAATACTACACCTGTCGGGTGGGCATTAGATATTGAGATGAACCGGTTTCAGAGTATTTACATGATGCATAGGAAGTGTAGTGTACTGTTTAATTATATTTCTGTATATATGAATTACAGGTCAGCCTTTAACTAGTTAAATCATGTTTCTAGTCTATTGCATAGTTACAAGGGTTAATCATTGATGTCACCGGAGCAGTAAACACTGTTGAAGTGTATAATTGTAATACCTACATGCAGACACAGCATCATTCAAAGAATGGAGTTTGATACACCTGGTATTGGAAATGACTGAAAAAGAATGTCTCAGAGATTCATACCTGAACCACACCTTTATTTGCCAAGGAAGCATACATAATCAGTGAATATATTCAATGTACAGGCTCTCATTCGTGGTAATAACTACATGTATATGCCCTAGTAGGAAGACCACTTTGTGCAGCTTACCCTGCACTATCGAGTCTACTTCTGATAAGCTTCCCAGTAAAACAACCAAGCCACCCAGAAAAGTGGAAAAAAAATTGACCATATTAGCAGCATGAGAAACAAGGTTCATGAAGTCAATAACTTGCTTGTAACAGACGACATTCATATTCTGAAACTCACTTAGTGGTAGAAATACATGGTTATAACATTTACAGAAAAGATTAATGCCAACGGGGGAGGTGTTGCGGTCTATATTCAGAACCACATTCCAGCAAAGCATAGAGAAGATCTAATGCTGAAGTAATATGGCTTCAGGTTCATCTGCCTCACCTAAAGCCCATTCTGGTGGGAAGCTGCTATAGACCACCAAGTGCTAACAGTCAGTATCTGGATAATGTGTGAAATTCTCTGTAATGTACGTGATATCAGAGAAGTACATTTTCTGTGTAATTTAAATAATGACTAGCTCTCATCTAGGTGCCCACTCAAGAAAATGCTTCAAACTGTAACCAGTGCCTGCAACCTGGTTCAGGTTGTCAGTCAACCTAGCAGGGTATTTACAAACAACACAGGAATGAAATCATCAACATGTATTGATCACATCATTACTAATGCTGCAGAAATTGGCTTTAAAGCAGTATCCAAATCCATATATATAATATAATAGCCATATCTAGGAAAGCCGAAATTAAAGAGGTGGAAGAGGTGGCAATATTGTCTATCATACCCCGGTGGCTTGTCATTGTTGATAATCTGGATGGAAAATCACTGAGAATAATAGTGGATGATATTGCCACATCTTCAATTTAAGCCTACTAAAAAGTGTGCACCCTCAGGCCTAGAGGGAAGCAAAAGTCATTCCGCTACCAAAGAATAGTAAAGTCCCCTTTACTGGCTAAAATAGCAGACTAATCAGCCTTTTACCAACCATTAGTACATTTCTTAATAAAATTGTGTTTGACCAGAAACAATGCCATTTCACAGAAAACAAATTGACAGACTTCCAGCAAGCATATAGGGAAGGACACTCAACAAGCACGGACAGCACTTACACAAATGACTGATTGGCTGAGAGAAATTGATGATACAATTATTGTGGGGGCTGTCTAATTAGACTTCAGTGCAGCTTCAATCATAGTCTGCTGCTGGAAAAACATATAATGTGGACAAAGAGTTAGACAAGTAATAGAACTCACAGGGTCTTCTTAAATAGAAGCATTTATAATATATGCCAAACATAATCCAGGTAGAAGCAGGAATTCCCCATGGTAGCTGTTTAGGCCCCTTGCTTTTTTCAATCTTCACTAAAGACATGCCACTAGCTTATGTAGAATGGCGCTGGATAGGATGACTGATGTTTTACATACTCCAAACCAACTGTTTTTCGTTCCTTTTTTTGAGTTGTTTGTAATGTTGCTGCTACCGTCTCTTATGACAGAAAATAACTTCTGGACATCAGAACAGCGATTACTCACCACGAACTGGAAGAAGATGTTTCCTTTAACGAGTCCGACGTGAAGGATATACTGCTTTCCCGGGAACGTCATTTGAGTGAAGAGAAGGCGGAGAAAAAGGGGGCGGAATTTAGGCTGCCTTCTGAGAATTCGTAGGCGAAAGATTAAACCCCCACTGCAATCTGTTCTATTGGCCAACAAAATCGATGACCTACTAGCAAGATTAAACTAACAGGACATTAAAAACTAATATCTTATGTTCCACCAAGTCGTGGCTGAATGACGACATGAATATCATACAACTGGTGGGTTATACACTGTTTCGGCAGGATAGAACAGCAGCCTCTGTTGAGTTGTATACCGCCATAAGAAAACAGGAAAACGCTCATCCAGGGGCAGCGCTTCTAATGGCCTGAGACTTTAATGCAGGGAAACAAATCCGTTTTTACCAGCATGTTAAAATGTGCAACCCGAGGGGTGAGAAAAAAAAGAAAAAAAGACCAGCTTTACTCCACACACACAGACGCTTACAAAGCGCTCCCTCACCCTCCATTCCCCCCCCCAAATCTGACCATAAGTCTATCCTCCTGATTCTTGCTTACAAGCTAAAATTAAAGCTGGAAGCACCGGTGATTCGGCCAATAAAAAAAAGTGGTCAGATGAATCAGATTCTAAGATACAGGACTGTTTTGCTAACACAGATTGGAATATTATTCCGATGGCATTGAGGAGTACACTAGAGGTCGACCGATTATGATTTTTCAACGCCGATACCGATTATTGGAGGACCAAAAAATCCGCTAACAATTTTTTAAAATGTATTTGTAATGACAATAATACTGAATGAACACTTATTTTATCTTAATATAATACATCAATAAAATCAATTTAGCTTCAAATAAATAATTAAACATGTTCAATTTGGTTTAAACAATGCAAAAACAGTGTTGGAGAAGAAAGTAAAAGTGCAATATGTGCCATGTAAGAAAGCTAACGTTTAAGTTCCTTGCTCAGAAAATGAGAACATATGGTGGTTCCTTTTAACATGAGTCTTCAATATTCCCAGGTAAGAAGTTTTAGGTTGTAGTTATTATAAGAATTGTAGGAACTATACCATTTGTATTTCATTACCCTTTGACTATTGGATGTTCTTATAGGCACTTTAGTGTTGCCAGTGTAACAGCATAGCTTCCGTCCCTCTCATCGCTCCTACCTGGGCTCGAAGCAGCGTTACCCATGCAGAGCAAGGGGAACAATCACTCAAAGTCTCAGAGCGAGTGACGTTTAAAACGCTATTAGCACACACCCCGCTAACTAGCTAGCCATTTCACATCAGTTACACCAGCCTAATCTCGGGAGTTGATAGGCTTGAAGTCATAAACAGCCGCTGGCAGACGCACGGAAGTGCTATTTGAATGAATGCTTACGAGCCTGCTGGTGCCTACCACCGCTCAGTCAGAATGCTCTATCAAATCATAGACTTAGTTATATGATAACACACAGAAATACGAGCCTTCGGTCATATGGTCGAAAACAAGACGTTTATTATTTGAGTGAAATACCGGAACCATTCCATATTTTATCTAACGGGTGGCATCCATAAGTCTAAATATTGCAGTTACATTGCACAACCTTCAATGTCATGTCATAATTACGCAAAATTCTGGCAAATTAGGTGGCCCAAACTGTTGCATATACACTGACTCTGCGTGCAATGAACGCAAGAGAAGTGACACAATTTCACCTGGTTAATATTGCCTGCTAGCCTGGATTTCTTTTAGCTAAATAGCAGGTTTAAAAATATGTACTTCTATGTATTGATTTTAAGAAGGGCATTGATGTTTATGGTTAGGTACACATTGGAGCAACGATACGCGTCAATTATATGCAACGCAGGACACGCTAGATAATCTAGTAATATCATCAACCATGTGTAGTTAACTAGTGATTATGATTGATTGATTGTTTTTTATAAGATAAGTTTAATGCTAGCTAGCAACATAACTTGGCTTACTGAATTCGCTTAACAAGCAGGCTCCTCGTGGAGTGCAATGAGAGGCAGGTGGTTAGAGCGTGGACTAATTAACTGTAAGGTTGCAAGATTGAATCCCTGAGCTGACAAGATAAAAATCTGTCGTTCTGCCCCTGAACAAGGCAGTTAACCCACCGTTCCTAGGCCATCATTGAAAATAAGAATGCGTTCTTAACTGACTTGACTAGTTAAATAAAGATTAAATAAAGGTGTAAAAAAAAAGATTAAAAAAATAATAATTGGCCAAATCGTTCTCCAAAAATACCGATTGAAAACTTTATATCAGCCCTAATTAAATCGGCCATTCCGATTAATCGGTCGATCTCTAGAGTACACCACATAAGTCACTGGCTTCATCAATAAGTGCATCAATGACTTTGTCCCCAATGACTGTATGCACATACCCCAACCAGAAGCAACGAATCATCAAACAGGCAAAGCGTCAATACAGGACTAAGATCTAATCATACTACACTGGCTGTGGCAGGGCTTGCAAACTATTACAGACTACAAAGGGAAGCACAGGGAAGCTGCAGCCCATGTGAGTAAGACCCTTAAACAGGTCAACATACACAAGGCCAGACAGATTACCAGGATGTGTACTCCGAGCGTGCGCTGACCAACTGGTAAGTGTCTTCACTGACATTTTTTACCTCTCCCTGTCGGACATGTTTCAAGCAGACCACCATAGTCCCTGTGCCCAAGAACACTAATGTAACCTGCCTAAATGACTACCAACCCATGAAATGCTTTGAAAGGCTGGTCATGGCTCACAACACCATTATCCCAGAAACCCTAGACCCACCCTAATTTGCATACTGCCCCAACAGATCCAATCGCTATTGCACTCCACACTGTCCTTTCCCACCTGGAAAAAAGGAACACCTATGTGAGAATGCTATTCATTGACTACAGCTCAGCGTTCAACACCATAGTGCCCTCAAAGCTCATCACTAAGCTAAGGACCCTGGGACTAAACACCTCCCTCTGCAACTGGATCCTGGACTTCCTAATGGCCGACCCCAGGTGATAAGGGTAGGTAACACTTCTGCCACGCTGACAGGGGCCCCGCAGGGGTGTGTGCTCAGTCCCCTCCTGTACTCCCCGTTCAGTCATGACTGCACGGCCAGGCACGACTCCATCACCATCATTAAGTTTGCCAATGACACAACAGTGCTAGGCCTGATCACCGACAACGATCAGACAGCCTATAGGAAGGAGGTTAGAGATCTGACCGCGTGGTGCAAGGACAACAACCCCTCCCTCAATGCGATCCAGACAAAGGGGATGATTGTGGACTACAGGAGAAGGAGGACCCGAGCACGCCCCCATTCTCATCGACGGGGCTGTAGTGGAGCAGGTTGAGAGCTTCAAGTTCCTTGGCGTCCACATCACTAACAAACTAACATGGTCCAAGTACACCAAGACCATCGTGAAGAGGGCACAACAAAACCTATATCTCCTCAGGAGACTGAAAAGATTTGGCATGGGTCCTCAGATCCTCAAAAGTTTCTACAGCTGCACCATCGAGAGCATCCTGACTGGTTGCATCACTGCCTGGTATGGCAACTGCTCAGCCTCCGACTGCAAGGCACTACAGAGGGTAGTGTTGTATGGCCCAGAACATCACCGGGGCAAAGCTTCCTGCCATCCAGGACTAAAATAACTACCTACATGTACATAATTACCTCCACACCGGTGCCCCCGCACATTGACTCTGTATTGGTACCCCCTGTATAGCCCCGATATTGTTATTTATTGAATCTCTTTAATTATTTGTTATTCTTATCTTTACTTTTTGGGGGTATTTTCTTAAAACTGCATTGTTGGTTAAGGGCTTGTAAGTAAGCATTTCACTGTAAGTTCTACACCTGTTGTGTTCGGTGCATGTGAAAAATACAATTTGATATGATTTGAACAAGGGCACTGAATCCAAGCCATAGGTATAACTATATTGCATATGAAGTTGTTCCATAGCGACTGAAAAATCAAAAAGGTATGCACAAACTAATACTTTGTTTTTTTTTATATTAAGCATATACCTTACTGTACCCTTGGTAAACTGTGATAGACACACTGTTCTACAGATAAGTAGATAAGATAAGTGTTCAACAAACAAATTACTATCGACAGTGTTCCAACTACACTAGGTTTCCTTGATAACGGTTTCCAACATGATTGGCAGAACCTCATTGAAGAGCAAGAACATTTCTGTATTATTATTTTTGCAGAACATCTTATTGAACGTGCTGTAATTTTAACTCTACACTTCAAGCAGTTCAGGGACAAGCCCGCCTTCCTCATCAGTACAGCTAGAAATCAAGGAATATCATCCTCAATGATACCATTTCTATCCGTTCTGGAGATGGTTCATCAGCCAGGAACGCAAATTATGCAAAAAGGTTAGCATGGATGGAAACCTAAAACACAGATCATCAATGTACAATACATGTTAAGTGCACTCGTCACAATTCAATTTACATATCCTTCTGTTATCGTTCACAATAACTATGCTCTGATTTAGTGCATGTTGTCATAACCAATATTTCCTTCACTCAATTTATCCAAGTGTGGTCTTATTGAGTAGTTATAGCACAAGTAGGGATGACAATGTTCCCTGTTTCCCATTAGGCAAGAAAGAGGGTACACTGAACAAGACTAACAAATTCATTGCTCTTTAGTCCATGAAAGGGGAGGGGGAGTTAGGAGATCAGGGCATCAAGGCAACTTTCAGCCATTTTGGTGCCGCTCCAGCTCTTCCAATATATACAAAGCTTTAGACAAATGCAGTGGAGGTTCTTTTACCAACTTAGAAAACCCTTTAGGCAGCCATTAGAGAGTGAAAGTCATAATAACATTAAAAAAGGTATTTAGGCATACCTAAAAACCTGTTGAGTGTAGGGGGCAGTATTTTGATGTTTGGATGAAAAACATACCCAAATGAAACTGCCTATTTCTCAGGCCCAGAAGCTAGAATATGCATATAATTGTCAGATTAGGATAGAAAACACTAAAGTTTCCAAAACGGTCAAAATATTGTCTGTGAGTAGAACAGAACTGATATTGCAGGCGAAAACCTGAGGAAAATCCAACTAGGAAGTGCCTGTTATTTTGAAACCTCCCATTTCCATTGCATGCCTTCCCTCCATTTAAAGGGATATCAACCAGATTCCTTTCCCTATGGCTTCCACATGGTGTGAAGTCTTTAGACATAGTTTCAGCCTTTTATTCTGAAAAATGACCGAGAACGATCGTGTCAGTGGATGGCTGGGTGCCAGCAGAGTTTTGAATGCGCAACAGCTTGGAGCAGACATTTTCTCTCTCTCTCTCCTATTGAAAAAGCAACGGTCCAGTTGAAATGTTATCGATTATTTATTGTTGATTTATTGATCGATTATAAAAAACGTTTGACATGTTTCGACGAACTTTACGGATACTATTTGGAATTTGTGTCTGCCCTGTCGTGACCGCTCGAGCCTGGGGATTACTGAACATAACGAGCCAACCAAATGGAGGTATTTTGGATATAAAAATAATCTTTATGGAACAAAAGGAAGATTTGTGTAACTGGGAGTCTCGTGAGTGCAAACATCTAAAGATCAAAAAGTAAGCAATTCATTTTTATTGCTTTTGACTTGTGTGACCAATCTACTTTGCTGCTAGCCGTTTGAAATGTCTGCTGAGAGAGATGTCCTTACATAAACGCTTGGTTTGCGTTTGCTGTAAAGCTTTTTTTATGTTATTTTTTTAAATCTGACACGCCAGGTGGAATAACAAC